>NC_091933.1:34449042-34755292 GCF_041260155.1 Ptychodera flava
TTTGCATGTTCTTTGTATCTTCTTCCAACCGTAACTGTACCCACACCACTTCAACAGCAGCCCCATTGTTCTCAAACATGACACTTTCCATACATACTGATTTCTGAATAAATTATTCTATTCGATTTTCCCATTTCCTCTCATCTGATCTATTTTCCAGTAAAAAATACACAAATCTGACAACTGTACCACAGCTCAATACCATGTATCTAGATGATGATAACATGTCTTTCCATCTTGTTTTTCTCTCCATGACGTTGTAACCATGGTAATATTATCTTTCTCTTCAGAAAAAGCTTACCCTACCTCCTGTTGCAGAGTAAACTTGACTCTTGTCATTACATTTCTTTTCTGGAACAGTGGTATGAAATTTCTCTTGCAACTTTACATTTATTCTCGATTAAAGAACATCATTGAGCCATGGAGCAAGCGCATGAGACGTGTGTTGAATGCATGGCGTGTGGGCATGCTGTCAGATGTGGCATTGATATCGAATCATTCATAGATTGCATGGCTTTGCTTTGGCTGTTCCCTTAATTCCCTATAATGCATGCAAAACGGCCTGTTTGTTTGCTTGTCGTGTGTGCCTTGTTCATTGGGTGATACAGATTGATGTAGTGTATCACTTTATGCAAATTATATCACATGACACACATATTGACCAGCCAATCACTTCCGCCCGTTTCCCAAGGGAGTCATTCTAAAAACAGTCCATTTTCTCCTTTGCCCAGCATTTGCTTCTGGAAATAGACTGTTTTTTGGACGGCTCAGAGACCCTTAGAGGAAACTGCCATACCAACTGAGCCAGTCAATTTGTGTCTTGTAACATACCTCATCCATTAAAATGAATGAAAAATCTGATGTCACCATGCCTTTCTTTACTCAGTCTCAGAGGATGAAACTGACGAGTTTACAATACTTTTGTAAAGGGATGGACACTTCAGTTTACTCAGGTGCAAGGCCATCTCATTTCTGCATTGCAAACAAGAAGGAATTTTTTTCCAAAGCAGAAGTTGATTAAATTTTATGTGCTCTGCATCTGCTCGTGTGCAGATGACACATCTGGCTCGTTGAGGAGATTGTGACATTACAATATATTCATTGTGCTGTTGTTATATCCTAATGCATATTCATGACAATTTCCAGTAATCAGTAACTTTGAGAATTTTGTGTCACTGCTTTATCTTTTAAAGCCCAATGGCTGTATCTTTTTGCATTGCCTTACCAAAAGAATACCAGCCAATCTTTGGAGGGATGTTCGTAATGTCTTTGAAAATGTCACTATTTCGATCCTTGCTGATTGATTCAGTCGATGTTCACTGTTTCTGTGTACTTTCTCACAGTAGCCATATTCAACTCGCAAGTCAAAAATTATTAAGTTGTAGAAATCTAAGATGTACTTTCTTTGCTGTCGGTTCTGTGGTTACACTTCGGCAAATATTTCTACGTGTTGCTTTTGATTTCAAACATCTCATGCAAAAATGCAAAATGATACGGTAGATGGGGCTTTGATATAGTATTACACTATGCTTATGCATTCTCATGACAATTTCCTGTGATTAAGTCTGTTCCAAAAATTAAAACTGACCAAGTTGTTCTGGGTTCAAAAACCACTTTACCGGTATCACAAACTTAAGACATGATAGTAACCATTTATGGAAGGTTTTGTTTTGGTATGCTGAGACAGCATTCATGTATCTAAGATCATGTTCGATATCAAAACATCACAATCACATCAATGATCATTTACATACAATTAAATATTTGCATAAGTGAATTCGAGAGACAAAAAAAAATGACCTGCATAATTCATAGTTTAAATCACAAAGACCAAGTCAGTTTTGCATGATAAGTCTTCTTGAAATGAAAAGATGAGTTTTGCAGGATGGAAAAACATAAGTTTTTTAGTCTATTTATCAAAAACAGTTCAGTTGTATGCAGTGGAAACAACAAAAATGCAGATGCCTTTGTACAAAATAACAAGAAAGCAGTTCCATCGGATGTGATCATTGCTTACAAAAATACTATCAGACAAAAAAATGAACAGAATTGAACATGTTTAATGAACCAAGTAGTTAATGATATACTCTGATTCCTTGTGTTCTCATTTTCATCACAGCTAAGAGATTTTCTCCATGATGACTAGCAAACACTGAGTCAATGATACAGAGTTTCCATGGTAAAATTGGAGTGTTCAAAGTGAAATATTAATCGCATTGCACATTTTATTTAATGGTTGATGTTTCCTCCGAGCATTATACACATGCACAATCCAACCGCAAATGAGACAGAAGGCGCAATTTCACAACGCTATTCTCAGATCATAGTTTTGAGAATTTTGTTATGACATAACAGGCAGTTTTGCATTAAAGTATGGTATGTGCTCTGCAGTCATTATTGTTCATTAACACCTCATGTTTGAAGGTTCAGCTGGTTTTTTTCCCCTGAACAAAACGTGAAAAATGAGAAATGTGTATTCCCAAAAGAGAAGAGCCCTTCACTATAAAGGAGTGGATGGCTTCTTCACTAAGCTTCAAAGCATGCCAGAAAATGGCCATGTACATGTATCAGCTGTAGTATGTCAAATATGAGGATGGTTCTGACACAAAATGACTAACATGTCAAAGTAGCCAACATAGCCAATATGCTACAAATTAACCCATTTATCAGTATAGTATAGCCAATTACCCAGTTCACACAGACAAAGTTGCATGGCCACTGTACTACACCAAATGTAACTTTTACATCAGTGTTATAAAAGCAGTCTGAACACTGAGCATCAGCCTAGCATCAGACCAATTTTTCCATATTGATAGGGTGTCTAGTTATGACATAAAATCTCAATCGGCCCAGATTTCTGTGTGTGGACGCGTAACAAACTTGAGCCCTGGTCCCAGGTGATTGCCAAGTTCAATTGTCAAGTTTACACGACTAAAATTTTTGCAATCCAGTCCTCAGCATCACATGTAGTCAGAACGACATTTTTGGTCATATTAGCCCTTCTGATGCATAAAGCTCTTACAAAAAGCATGAACAGTACAAATATCGAAATGTCGAGTGTCAGAGGTCACGTAGAGCTAAATTTACGTTGGCGTATTTTTCCATTTTGATTGTGTCTGAATGGACACTAAGCTTAAACCTTGGTCTTGTGCTACGTAGGACCTATTTGACCCTTGCCAATTTGCCTGTGTGAACCAGGTTAAAATGCTACAAGCAAGCCCCTTTCATCAATGTAGCCAGTATCCCATGAATCAGCCCATAGCAATACAGCTACTATGCTACTAATTAGTCCATATATGCTACTAATTAGTCCATACATGCTACAAATTGGTCAATATTTAATTATGTAGATATTTGAACTGACATGTCACACATGTAGCTATCACAGCTGTGGCACATCACAGACGAAGGTATCTCACTTGTTTTGTCACCCATTCTAACACCAGGGTGTTGATATCATGGAAAGTGTGTCGTGGTGTTGGTGCATGCTGGGAATGGAGCTATTTGGAGTGAATTGTCTTTGCTTCTATTAAACTTACTTGAAGACATTTTCATTACCCATTTAGACCAAAAAATGTATCGTATCATAGTTATTTCCATCGTTAATTCAATGTATTTGTCTACCACAACATGATTTAGAGAGAATCATACAAAGCAATAGTGTGTTTATCAAGTTTTGAAAAGTTAAAAAAGTAACAGTTTTAAGGAACTTCTGTTCCTTGTACATTATCTTGTTGTGAGTTACTTTCAAAAAAGAGTTCTTGAAATTCAGAGTGATGTTTTCTGTCAAAACCTGCAAAAACTAATTTTAGTTTGCCTTGCTCAATGAATCAAAACAAAAAATGTGAAACACATAACTGGTTGAAAATTGTGTCGCCCTGCAGACAATGTGGCCACAATGTACGGGAAAGGCGTACGTTCCTTTCAGTATCATTCACTTTCTGATTGTTTTGATTTCATTTTCCCCCGTGTAGATGATAGATGAAGACGTTGGTGACGGCACCGAAGACGTCAGCCAGTCAGAAAAGAAAGTGAAATTCAGCGAGGGACCCAAACTTACCAAAAACATGTCAGACAAGGAGAGGGAAAAGATTCTCAAGGAACGGCACGCAAAGAAGAAACGTGTTACCAGAAGCGGTAGCATTGCTGCGGCACCTAACATGGAAGCTTTGTCTAAGAGACTTCAGGAACAAATACAGACACATTCTGAGGAAACGTAGTCGAATAATTTTTCCTTCAGAAAGTTAAAAATATTGTACTGAATAACGTAACTCAACGGTTATATATCAAATTATTAACCAAAAAAATCAATACTAAATGAGTTATATATGCTCACCTTCAATCAAATAGAGGAAAATTTTAAACTTTATTTTTAAAATTGTTGAATAGTCTGTTGTACATAATGTAAATTTATCACAAATTTCAGATTCATTTTAAAATTTTGAAAAAATGATATTCTCTCCATAAATATCTGTATTTTCTGTCAACTTTGTCAACATAGGGATACAGCAATCTAGGTGTAATATTTACATTTATAATGTTATGTATACCATTCCATGTGAGAAAAACATCTGCAATAATTTCAGTTCTTCTCAATAGAGTACATTTCTACTATTTCTATTATTCTGATGTTTCTCATACAACAAAGACATTTTCTTGAGACACATTTATGAAGTCTTTACAATCATGTGACTTTTCAAGTCTGCGCTTTGTTTCTGGGCACATTTCGACATTCAGTGTGTTACCATTCCAGAGGGGGTTTCTGCACCTGATTTGCATTTACAGCGGGTTCTTCTCAAGAAGTTCTTTTGTACCCTGTTTGCCGATGGCTGGCAGGCAAGGAATTCCAAAGCTGGAAAGAGTACATAATGCTGTTTGCCAACCACGTTACAACAGGATGTGTTGAAATGCCATGTTTGGATAGCTCTCAATGCCTGGACGATAATGCGCTTTCACGTTCAGCATGGTTGGATTTCAAAAGATTGCCAAGTGCTCGGGAAGTGAAAAAAAATTATCAAATAATGTATTGCTTGATGAGGTGACCTAGAAATCTTCATTAATAATAATTAAGAGGAACATGCTTTTTTTGTGAAATCTAACAAAAATCACCATGCAAGATGGATTAATTCACACACACACACACACACACACACACACACACACACACATATATATATATATATATATATATATATATATACAAAATGTATACAATGTGCCCTCCCGGTTATCACCATAATGGCTTTATGGCAACCTCTGAACTTGGGCACAGAGAGTATATATATATATATATATATATATATATATATATATATATATATATATATATATATATATATATACAAAACATGTATTTGTTCTGTAAGATAAATCTATCTTTTGAACAGACAGTAATGGTAAAAAGTTCATGTAACCAAGGAAACTCAAAGGACCGGTTGACTGCCAGTCCTTGAATACATTTCCCCTCAATTTCTTAATATTGCAGTGTTCATACACCTTTTTCAACAATTTCACATGTAATTTACAAGTTGACAGGTTGTCATTGCAAAATCCAATAAGGTCATCCTGTGCACTTATGACACAAAACAAATTCAGTGACATTCTCGGTTTTAAAATCCTCAAGATCAGGTACATTTTCAATTGATGATGAAGAATATATGAAAATAATACGTGGATGAGCAACATTAAAGAGACTTCTTGTACAGTAGTCAGTTGCCATGCCAACAGGCATTTAGATCTAGGAAAACACCGTCCTTTATTCTTGAATTAGTTATAATCCATCCACATTAGTTCATTCAAAACCAAGAGTTTTAATTATACAACAAAGTAATTATGTCTGCCTTGATACAATTTCAAGTGTCTTGATAATTATCAAAAAACTACGAATCTGAAGTGTTTGCTTCACCTTAAATTTCTCAAGCAGTCATGAATACCACTCTCTGAGACTAAAGACCAATTTTTTGTAAAAAAAAAAGGCTGATGGCTGTGGCAATAGTGAACAGTTGCTTATCAATCTTGTAGCAAATTTTTTTTCCAGTGTGCCGTATGCGTGACTATGGCACGTAAGTGCCTGAACAGTGAGATGTTTTCCATCCATCAAAACAGTTACCATTAAACCAAACTTCTAACCTTCAAAGTATATTTGTGTTTTTTCACTGGCAATATTGTAACTTTCTTGATTGCGAAAAAGAATTCAGTGTAATCAAGTTTTGAAATTTGAGACAAGTCTGCAGGTTCAGAGGCAAGGACAGTTTTATAAGGACTAGTCTGTTTTACATGGAGAAGTAACCAACAAGGGGAAGCTAAGGTACAGTACTGATGTCTGCTTGCGGGGGTGGGGGTGATAGTTGTGTTGAACATTTTTCAGGACATCAGGGTAATATTGTTCAAAGAAGCATACTCATGATTCGTAACATCCACAGTTACTGCATTAAAGTACATCCGGTAATGGCTAAACATAGCATTTTGACTGTCAATACCAATGGACAATAATTTAAGTCTCAGTGAATATGATGTGTCAATGTTAATATTTCCCCTACCCAAAGTTACACAGTGTACATGTATGTTTGGCCATCGTAACAATTTAAAGGTTTCTGTCTCTCCGTCAAGATCATTGCTAAGCGAATATTGCCAGGGGTTGCGAAAACAGTTGTGGTTGATGGGACAATGTTAATTCTGCTCGTTTGCAATGCGAGTATACATTTGGTCCTATTGCCCAGCTTTGCCATGTAGTGTGGTCACTGCAAGGTCAGAATAACCTTTGTTGTCCAAATACTATTCAGGGCTAGTTTTGTCCTAGTATGGTCATTGTTGTCCGTGCTCGGCTGGGCAGTCCTAGGCTAGGTCAATATTGGTTTAAACAAGGCTAAGTTCCGTCATGATAAGGTCAAACATTTGTGTTTTTCAAACAGTGACTTTCATTGTGAATCGAGACGGTTACAATACTAGTTCACAAAGTGGTGACCCGATAATGATAACTTTACAACACTACAGTTCATCCATAGATACAGCATAGCTTTACCAACACAAAAATATTTTCTTCTGATAGAACTAACAGCCCAGACCAGTGATTGTAAAGTTGAAAACAACTTACACTTCTTCAGCAGCTCTCACTTTAATAGACATGCCACAGTACAAATTGTCCGAGCCAGTTTTTCATTGTGTAAATTCTCAGTGATATTCTGTGTTTTCAAACATGATACAAATAAAAAATCTAACAGAAGTCTACGTGTTTATCAACAAGTTCTTCAGATGTTCCGAAGGTTCAGCCGCAATGTGACCTCGACAACTTTTGACCCACTTCAAACACTGGTGGTGCTCACCCCGTTGCTACGACAGTTATCTTGTTGCCATGAAACACTGTGACCAGTGCGCACTGCCCTGTAAAGGAGTCTTGTCCTGACCTTTTACACCTGGTTCAGACTGGTTGTCGTGGCAACAGGGATCACAGTAACAGAGTACACAAAGAGGCTAATTTGTTCAATTCAGTACTGTGGCAAGGTGCACGAAGGGGATGTTGAGGGTCAAAGGTGAGGTATGGACACACTGTCAGTCATTGGTAATGAAGTTCTCACCATCACCATGGTCATTTTTAACAGGGTAAGGATTAGTAACACAACCTACAATCATGGCTAAACATTGCCCAGCAATTAAACATAACACCAGGACTTTTTCAACTCTGTGTATCTACTATACAAAGTTCAGCGTCTGTTCTTTGTCATTAGAGATAAAACCCATTCCAGTATCCTAGTAACAGTCGTGTGAGTTAGACGAGAGTTGAAGCCACTGTAGCTGATCTGAATACAGCGTGTATAATTTCAGGTAAAGTCAGCTTCCTGTTGTTTCCAAGGATACCGTACACAAACCGCGGCTCATATGCGGAAAATGAAAATCAACACTTCAGTCAATGTTTTGAATTATGGTATCAATTAAAGACGTCTGTTTCCATGGCAACAGGTTTTCAGAACTGTTCCTCTTTTTGTGATTGTATTTGTAA
This sequence comes from Ptychodera flava, assembly GCF_041260155.1. Lineage (NCBI taxonomy): Eukaryota > Metazoa > Hemichordata > Enteropneusta > Ptychoderidae > Ptychodera > Ptychodera flava. The sequence goes on from NC_091933.1 coordinate 34,457,039, forward strand.
AATGTATAGATTGTATGTCTTTCTAACTGCTTGTAACAGAATCAGTTTCAAAATAAAACTTTTTTAACGTGACATACTGAAACCAGAGTTCATCATGTGAAGTGATTGCTGTAATGGTATGTTGAAAGAGTTGTCTTCATATGTCTTTGCAGAATAATAGCTAGTACTATTAACTACTAGTATGTCTCGGTGGAAAATATGCTAATTGTTACATCAACTAAATTTGATACTTTTGGTATTTGTGCTTGAGTCAGAAGACCAGAAAAGCAAGTTTTTAAAGCGATAATTTGATATGTTTGCTTCTCAGAAAATTAATCTTGGCATACTTGGTCATTTTATTCATGTGAAGAAAGGTGTCCGCTTCAAATTTGCAAAGTTTAGCCGATTTTGTGTAAGCTGTTAAATGATACCGATGTTCCCCGGATTGTTATACTAGGGTTCCTTGGTTTGTGTTGGTAAGGTGCATAGAGGAATGGTGAGAGTTCCCTTAGTAGTTAACCGACTTCCGTACCACTGCAAAGAAACTGTATAACAGGAATGCTGTACATTGCCTGTCATTTGCATATTCAGTCTGCCATAGCAGCAGCGAAACTGACAAGCAAAATACCACATGGAATGTTCAAGGGATGTTTTAATACGAAATCCATCGCTCACGTGTTTGCTACAGTCACTCGAAGGTGTAGTCTTTCACATTCACAAGAAGACAAAACAAAACTTTCACAGACCGGGATATTGTTTCGTGTCAAACAAATGTTCCGCAATCATTAGTTTACTCACAGACATGTCTTTTTTGGTGAATGACTAACACTTCAAGCTCTATCAATTTCTTGTAAAGACACTCTACAGACTTGTACGTTTTTGTTTCATTTTTAATCACTCGAGTCAGATTGCAGATTTCCGACAAAACTTTATGTTTCTACGAATGTCTATTATGTGCTAATTTAATTTTTACCTCATAAATTACAAGAATAGTACTTGATACACATTAACAAATAGAATTTATACACTTGTAATACTTCAGACTTCAAATATGTCTCAGAATTCAATTCAAGAATTCGAGAAAACTGAAAAATATATCCTGAATTAGAATATGTAAATTACATCGGTTGACTTGCAAACTTGCGATAAATGTCTTGAGTAAATTTTGTACTCCTTTTTTTCTGAGTACGAAACGAACTTCAAATCAAATGTAAGCACTGAAATGTACAGAAAGTCAGGGTTTTTTATTTCCTAAAGGACAACAGATCGAGTTAAATAAATACTCGATGTTCGGACAGCTTTGCCAGTAGCACAGGACACATATGCATGCACATGATGTTGATGGGCAACAACAGAAAACCCAGTATCGCAAAGTTGTGTGCGCATGCGTGGCAGGCATTTCCACACATCAAAAAAAATATAAAGTCGTCAGTGGAGAGCCTTCCAGTCTCCTTGAACGATCTGCCCGCTACTGCAACCTAAATACCCCCGTATTTAGGTTGCAGCGGAGAGAAGATCGAGCACGAGATCAATAGATCGATCAGAAAATCGATCGATCAAGCAGACTGCCCAGTCCACGGCCGCCCGTGGTTCCGAGAGTGTGTGGTTTGATAGAGAGTTCTCCATGAGATAAAGGAATTCTTGACAACGACTTAGCATGATACATACCCCCTCCCCCTAATGCTAAAATATAGACTTTAATCCATCTTAATTCACGCACGACCTTTTCCTGGCAAGAAACCACATATACAATAAACCGACCGTTGCATAGCAAATTTGAACACCAAACCCCGGTGGTGGCGGCCCGCAGGAAAGACTGGATGCCCACGCTTGTTCCTAAAAAAATTCAAAATACTTCGTATCTGGGTTTTTCAAAATATAAAAAAAAACCCAGATAATATGTAGGAAGTGGGTGAGATAATTGTGAATAGTTACAACCATTTCGATGTTGTGTAGAGCAATGAGATTATCTTTGCACATCAATCAAAGGGGCATTCTAATCCAAGTATCAGCTTTTAAAAAATGTATACCCCGTCTTCGGTTTTCACATACCGAGATGATGAACAAAAAACTCCCCTTTTTCCTCTGCCATGATTTTGAGAACACGCATGGGTACCATTCCTCAGAGTGCCACCACCGGGCACCAAACACAAAAACGAATTCACAGCCCTGAAATGTTCGAGTCGTGCAGTTGCCTTAGAACAACGACAGGCCGTTGCTGCGATAAAATGATTCCTGTATGATATGAGATCTGCCGTGGGTCGGTGCCCGGTATCCGTCCACTTGATCGTTAATTCTCCAACCATATTCATAGTTCCCCGTCAATGGAAATTTGTACTTTTCCTCGGGGCCCTTGTCTCTCCTGGCGTCCAAGTATTGTTGTCTTCCTTCACCAATTGCGCTGAAACCTGCCAGAATATAGTAAAAAAAGTTGAATGTTGGCGTGCCTTCGTTGCAAGAATTCGGAGCATTTTTCTCGGCTCTAAAACAACGGCCTTTGTTCCAACAGGTTGTCGTAATAATCTCAGTGCTTGGATAAATAACCCGCTTGTAAATCAGTGATTTGTGAGTTGAATAGCGCAAGGTCCTTCAGGGTCAAATATTTTTATTTTTCTCTTAGCAACCATTATCTGGCCATTACAATACCAGAACTGATATGAGCTAATTTTGGCCGTCAGATTCGTGGTGGCGTGATCGTCACCATTCAATCCAAAGAAGACTGCCACGGTTCTAAAAGATCAGAATTCATTATGCTCTCCTCTCTCGCTCTCAGGAGATGAAAAGTGGCATAAATTCAACAGGATTGGTACTTTCATTGGATAACAGGGACGTAATACGCTCAACGAACAGAAAGTTTCACTGAAGCTTCCCTCCAGAAAACGTTAAACCATTCTTTTTCACAATCAACGATAAAATCAGACGACGTAATCACGCAAGCTCGACATTAGAGAAACAAATTACGTAAAATTTACCTATCATATGTTTTAAAATTTACAATGGCCACTGTACCCGGTGTTGACTCCACGACAGGAGGAGTAGAGTTTTTGATTTTTGAAGACGGTGAAAACGTCCATTTTATTCGCCCGCTTAAAAATGATCCTCCAAAAGTATTTTAAACCTTTAAGAGTTTGAAAAGCTGTCCCGAACGCGGATTCTACCGGAGCGCTATGGCTGTTAAATCGCCAAGGTTTATGACAGAGTCACAAATTGATATACGGTCAACCTGTCTTCCACGAGTCTGACACGAACCTTTTCACGAGCGACTTTTCGTTTCAGTTCAATAAGTACGCTCACATAAGAGAACCGGAGCTGAAAAAGTTAAAATAACATAAGAAACAAAGGAAGAACACCACTCTGAGATAGTTTTAATTAAATTGCTAAATGCATACATTGTTGACCCGGAAACTCCGTGACGTCTGAATGAATGCGCGCATGCGATCAAACAGGTTGTTGTTGAGTGGGTGTCCCCGTCTCCTAAGCAACGACCGAAGCGTACTGCTGTAGATTTCAGGGGCAAATGTTGTTTGAACATACACTAAAATAAGCCTGCCACACTGGCACAAAGAGGCCTAGACACTGTTTTAAAGATGTCTCATGCATTGAAATAACAGAATTCAGGGAGGAAAAAACTGCATAGTATGGTAAAAACGAGTCGGAGAAAAATGCTTGTCTGTATGTAAACTTAACTTGAAAAGAGTTTTAGAGCTGTCGTACCGGCACAACAACTAAGGTTATGACCTCGGGAGATTAGGCGTTGATGCTTTAATTTGGAAGATTTAAACGTATAAGATATTAATATACAGGTCCTTGGTATGTTACAGTGCAACGCTTGGGAGCGAATGATTTCTACAGTACGTCGGCGGTTCTCTTTTGTAAGAGTATAACAGATCGATTTGTTGTAGTATTGTACTCGTACAAAAAAGGTTATTGATTTGTTTTACAACTGATCACTCATATACTGTATAGTGCGAAATCCTAAATAAAGACTTGAATTTCAATCATTTAGGGAAGTTTAGGAAATCAGAACTGTGCTTAAGAACCACACTACTACGGCGTAGAGAATGAAAAAGAATGCCGCGGCACGGCTAAATAACTGTAAACCGTTGGACATGTTTTGAAAACAGGTTAAGACTTACTTACTTTCTGTAACTCGATACCTACCTTTGTACAGCAGGGCTTTTGTACTAGCGCTAGGAGGTCTCATGTCTCTTAAAAGCTCGTCTATGTCAAGTTTCTTTTCCTTTCTCGCCTTCTCCATTTCTTCTTGCATTTTTATCTCCGCCTTGACCTTATTGCTGAGTCGCGTCTTCGGCGGAGTCGGTTCGGGTGCCGGGGCGTTCATTTGTCGCTTGACGTAACGCCTAAGTGTCTCGGCCTGGGGGTCGGATGGTCTGGGTTCCCCGTCGGTGCTTGATTCCTTGCCGTACTTCAGCTGCCATTTCATCCGGTCCCTTAACTCCTTGTCCAGCCTTTCAGACCAGGCCTTCATGCTGGCGTTGTCCAGGGGAGCACGCGCCATCTTGATCAAAGGGCTCGAGAGAAAGATCCAAAAAAATGAAATATTAAACTATCAAAGAAGCTCCCCTGTTGGGTCCGGCCTGTGAGCGTCCTGGTGTATCCTTAGCACCGGGTTGCTACGGACGATGGGTACACCTACGGTGAATCAAGTATTTGAATAAAGACCGACGAGTGTTTGGAAAAGCCTCTTGCCGGACAATGCCCGGTGCACGCAGCATCGATTGTCTGGCGATAACACAAAAACCTTTCCTTCTCGCCCTTGGTATGACAGCACAATAAAATCGAGAGGCGCTACGCGTCAGTTATCAATACACACGGGCAATCGCGGAAACATGACAACAGTTGACAGAGCAGTTACTATGACGTGTGGTATGTCGATTGACTAGAAGCGCTAAAGTGTAACTGTTTACTCACTAGGTTTTTAGACGTATATTACGTGAAAGGCCAACCTCTCAATAATGCAAGCTCTCCCGTAAAAGGATCTATAAGAGGTTTTCTAATGTTGAGTTTAAGAAGAAAAAAATTGAAGAGTTCCAGATGTTTTACGCACTATGGCTGAATAGAAAATATCGACATACCTTTTGTCTGCTACACTGCATTACAGGGGTACAATAAACGTGCACGAATATATATATATATATATATATATATATATATATATATATATATATATATATATATATATATATATATACACACACACACACACACAAAGACATCCTCTGTTCTTTTGCTTGCCTCTACTTTTTGATAGTTAAAATTTTCACATGGAATGAAATTATTACACTGTCGCCATGCTAACAAGTATACATTGGCAGTTTTGTATCGCCAAATTTTTAAGGGTATTCTGTCTCCATTATCGTTATCATCATCATCATTTTTATCATCATCTTCATCAACACCAACACCACCACAACCATCATCACCAGCATATGCGGTACTCAACCCACAGTTCACTGCTATAGATGATATTCAAATACCGCTAGAACTGTCCGTGTAAACTACAACATTACTGGGGCAATAGTATTATAATAGTTTCATTCGTTTCTTCGACAAAACAAGCATATTTTTCTTACTCTTCTTCCAAGAGTATTTTGAAATCACAATATTAGCCTTGCAAACTCAAGGCCAGCATTATCTACAATGTGCAATATTATTGTTCACAAATTTTAACCCCAACGACAATAACGCTGACATTGGACAATAAAATCATACCAGTGTGTTAACAAGTTGAACGATGAGCACTTTGATATGACGCATTTTCAGACAGGACAAAAGTAAGGATGGAATTAAAAACATTAAGGAAAATTGAAAACCGTCTGAACTTTGATCCATCGTATGCTCATTATATTACTTTGCGGTTGTTGTTGATGATAATGATGATGATATGATGATGATAAAGACGACAACGACGATGGTAATGATGATGATGATAAGTATGATGAAAACTGCTGACAAGAAATGATATGTAAGAAAAGACAAAGAGGATATGGGTATGTTTAACCCAAAAAAGGCAACTGATGACGTAAACGAAACTTAACAGCGCCTATAAATCTTTATTCTTGAAGTGGACGGATGAGTGTAACTGGTTAATCTCGCCAAAGTCGCACGTATAACGTTAATCTATCACCAAAATACAATGTTAGCCATGTACTATACGTTTAGACACACCACAGCCTATCGTCTCGATATACTAAATGGTATGTCGAAATTAAAAATTACCTTTGGTGCAAAACTTGATCGGATACAAGGAATAAATATTACAGATTGTAAAAATCATAAGCGTCCTGCTGAAATACTCAAAAGATTAAGAATAATAATTTCTGTGTGGCATTTCCGTGCCGTGTGCTCAAAGACTTCACAGAGGGCGCTCTTGCAAGGAGGGAGATTTCACGAACGATACAAAGGCCGAAATTTCATTTCGAGTTCTCACTGTAATCTGATCTCTCCACGTCAGTTTACAACTTGAAAATAATAATCCTCGGAGTTGTGTCATCTATTTACAAAACTGAGTTTTCATCACAGATTTCAACAGAAGTCTTTTATAACTATGAACGAATGAGAAAGCTTAATGTGGGCGAATATCGTGACTGACTTCACAGTTTTTCGCTAAAATAGCTTTTCATATTTGTTACGCCTCGAACTGGTTCTTCAGTTAACTTCCCTATAAAAAATGATGTTATTTCTTGTTGGAATAAACAAGCAGTTACATGTAAAGCTGCACAAATGTATACACCCAATTCCATTGTCGAAGAGGTTAACCTGCTATATATGCATTCCAGTAAATCGGAACGTTTCCTCACTGTGCAGAACTGTGTCCTTTCGCTTCACGCTTAGAGTTTGCTAAGTCGTGGCAATGACGCCAGTTTTCTATCACATCTATAAAATGTCACGAGAGGGTCATTTTGAAGAAAAAGATCAGCTAATTTGCATGCGAAGATTGCTGCTAATCGGAGACATCATCATAGTTAATTCTAAGAATAATATCGGCGACACCTGTTGACTTTAATTCGATAGCTTTCAGCAAAAGTCAAGTTCTTTACTACTTCAAGTTATACTTTCAAAGTTCGTCGATAGTACCAGACCGAAATATCTATCGTGTTCCAAACAGGGACTTGGTTGCGATACAAATTGGAAGTCAGGTCCATCGGCATTCCAGGGTTTACATCTCCTGACTTTATACATCAATTAAGATCAAATGTAATCAATAAAACGTCTCATATTTTGACGAGAGTGGCGACCTGAAAGTGGTGAAAATAACCAATCATAGAGACGATTTTTTCATTGGTCCGATACTCATGGTTACAAAACGTCTGAAAAGTAGATCCAAGAAGACAATGCCCAGAAGATTCCACACCAGTTATAATTAATTAGATAAAACTATACAATGCACACACCGCGTAGACCATACATCCGAGCACTGCCATCCAGAACACAACTTTCTTGGCTACGAGACGAAGTGACGCCACTCGCGTTTCATTGGTTGAACTCCGATTCATCAAGTGACACGCCGTTGGGGCGATAGAAGGTGTCCTGAACCACGTGCGTCATTCCGTGTTTTGGCGGTCTGTAGTGTTTCATGTAGTCGTCGATTTTCCAGCCGTACTCCCAGCTATTGGTCATCGGGTAGGTGAATTTTTCGTACGGTTTCTTCTTTTTCCTGGCTTGCAAGTACGCATGCCTTCCCTCTTCGATTTTACTGAAACCTGTGGGAGGGGAAATGGCGATTTGTCACTAAAAGGTCGGACCCCAACAAAAACAACTCGTTGATTCATTCATTAGTTACATGTCTGAATAACTAGTTAATATTTTAATGAACCAACAACGACAGCGAAAGCGTGCCAATTAGCTTGTAAACTTATGTAGTATCACAGTCATCTGTGGTCTATTCCACTCTGCGTCTATATATGCGCCCCACAGACGTGTGTACATATGCCTTAGAAGAATGCATATGAACACATGTCCATGGGGCGCATATATATATATAGACGCAGAGCGGAATAGTCCACAGGTGACTGTGGTAGTATGAACGTGAGTAGACGTGCCTGTCAAGTGATGGCGCATAGTAAACAGTTCAAGCAGAACCAATCGTATCAAAATGTTGACTTCTCTCCCATAAACACGGTTGGAACTAATTTGGGATAATTGGATCTTTATATTTTTCAAATTCCTCAAAAGTGTTTGTTGCCGCCCTATAGCTGAATGTTGAAATATTACAAATACCTCATAAAACAAGTGTATAACTTAAAAAGAAAAGCAGATAAGCTTACATTTGCGGATTAAAGCGACATTACGTCACCATCCAATTATCCGAAATTAGTTCCAATCGTGTTTTTAAATTTAACTTGTATATATATATATATATATATATATATATATATATTATATATATATATATATGTACACACACACACACACACACACACACACACACACACATACACACACAGATATATATATATATATATATATATATATATATATATATATATATATATATATATGCGGGGATGCTTGATTCGACTATATGCAACCCATCTCATATGATTTAAATATAAAAACAGTCGCTCATAAATCATAAAAGAGATTTCTAACAATTTTCACTTATCTGCCCATTCCTAGTATTGTCCTACTCGTGCTTGTGTGTAAAATGACACGCAGGATTTCAGAATTCACTGAGGGCAGTATTACGCACTGTTGTGAACACGGTGACCTCGCACAAATTTTCATAGTACAAGTATTGTCGAGTACGTTGACTTAGTTACAGCGTGTAATTTTTTTTATTTCTTTGCGGCAAACACACTTTAATGACTGTAAGTTCTGGCATATGAATTATGACAGTTTATCGTCCCAGTATGTTACCGTATCCACCTTGAGGTTATAGGTCATGAGATGGTGAGTTACTTTCTATATGTCTTTCTAGCAGTGAGATCACAATTGACAGACTTAGATACACAATTGGACATGCGCACATTGATCTAGGTCAGTGTTATCTTTCGTACGTCTGTTCGCAAGAATTGACACAAACCAAACTCATAGAAAGGTCGAGACGTATCACCAGCAAATGAACCAGAAGACCCATTTACATCAACTCTTCCCGCAAAAAAAAACTGTATGCCATTTCTCATCCATTTGTCATATCGCACGCACGCTTGAGTATCGTCAAGTAAATTATGCATACCGTGGTGAATAACCAGATGGAATGAGGAAAGAGGTTTATGAAAAGAGCTATAAGGGTCTTGGATGAGGATGCAGTTGATATGCTTCTACAATCTCCATGGCTACCGATAAGTACATTGTTACATGCAGGAATTTTTATAACGTTCCGTTAATCATGACTTGAAACACATATCGATTACCAACAGCTCGAGTTTGAACTGTAAAATTCCTTTATTTACCGACAAGATTACGCGTCCATAACGGGTCGCTAATGAATCGAACAAACAGGGGACATGAATGAAAGGAACAAATTAAACATAATTCATTTCTCAAGGGTCAATTTCGCTTGTTCATTTCATGTTAAGATAAAAATGGCAGCATTTATTATGGAAGTGTGTTTTTGTCATGTTTATTAAAGCCGTAATTTTAACAGCATAATAAATAATGACCTGAGGTTAGGTGTTAGTCTCCACTCCAAACATGAAAGAAAAGCTTGTTATTCAAAAACTTGACACATTGCGTTTTAGTCACCCAGACTATACATGATTCATGTGTATAAATAAATATTAGTTCTTCATTTTAACAAACATCTTACATATCCCTCGACCTCCCGTCATGCTTTGATATCATTTTTGCGACGGTCTAAAAAATCAACCGGCGATTTGAAGAGTTTCTTCTCGGAATAGCGAACTTAAGAAAATGAAAGACACAGATACGATTCATTGCCAGCGATAGTCATGAAATTTGACCTGTGTAGCTCAAAGTGTTCGCTGGTATAAATCAAACAAAGAGAACTGCCTGCAATTCATTTCCACAGTTGACAGCCATTACAATTATTCCAAAACCACCCTTTCACTCGTGTACGATAAATACCTAGCGATCGTCAACAGAACAAGCGATCGAATAAATTAGTTATGTTTAAAATAAATGTCGGTCAATTGTCTTTTTTAAACATGAAAAAGGGATTTCGTGAAGTTAAAAAGTCGCCATTTTCGTGTCTTAAAAGTCACCGGTACACAACTGAACAGAACCACTAAAAGAGAGGTCCCTGATGGATTCAGGAAAACAACGATTGTTCTGAATGTTGGATGCAAGTCTTTTTTTATCACAGCAACATTAAGCGCGTTCAATCATTCGTGCCCTAATATCGGTCTATTAATGAAATATTCAGAACGTTCCTTTCAGTAATTCTGTAAAGATCCAATTATCTTCATTTATATCGCTGCGGGGTCTTTCAAGAGTGTTCCAGTGGAAAAACCGAAACATCCGTTCAAACTCTCACTCTGCGAATTACCGATCACAATTGCGGCATGCCGGGAGTATCGTATAAGAGAGCCGCAAAATGCACATACGCATTTAATTTAACAGAAATGGTCTTCTAAACATTTGTTATCGGGGAAATAATCGAATTCCTCATTAATTCCAGTTCAAGAAGCGCAGAAAATTTGCTATAAGACATTTGCGAACCGGTGGCGACGTCGACGAATTCTGTCTTGGTGGGAGATATCGATTTTCAAGGAATGAAAGCAAACATATGTCTAGGAATGTGACACCGTATTCAAAGTAATGTACACATTGACATATAATCTGACGCGTCTTCCGTAGATATGTATTCACTTGTCATGACACTCTGTTCGGGTTCATGGGATCATAATTTTAACTTTGATCACTTGACATGTCGAAAAGACATACTATACGCATAGCGAATAAATGATATGACATTTCTAACCATTGTAAATAAAATCCGTCTCGTACACGAATTTTCTATAGAAACACAGTATAGACTGAATATACTGTACTGTACGCTCATATCTGTCTCGTTAAAATATACATATCATTAACCTGAAAAATATATCTGCTGTGTAGATTATACTGACCTGAATAGAGCAAAGACTTCGTTGTTTTTGAAACTGGTCTCATCTCAGTAAGTGGTGCTTGATTCTGTTTTCCCTCACTGGTGTCACGGAGTCCTCTCTGCTCGTCGTGTAGTCTGCCTTCCTTCATCCGCTGCCCAAGACTTTTCCGAGGAGGGTCGCTGACTGGCATTGTCGTTCTAGCGAGGACTTGTTTAGGTGTGGATGTTGTCTCTTCTTGCTCCGGGTCACGCTGATAGAAAAGCCTGGCGTATTCCTTGCTGTATTTTGTTTTCCATCTCATCCGGTATTGCATCTCCTTCTGTACAGACTCTACGAAGAAATTCTGCCTCTGCGTGTCCATGGCACCGCGCGACATCTTTGGACGGGAGAGTGATGCACAGATACTTGAGGCGAAAAACTATTATCGAATATACCTCAGACTGAGAAATTCAAGGAGAGTCCAGTCTGCGACGCGAGGTTCTCGTTACAGACTAGACGAGTCGTTGCTAAGGGGGGAACCCTCAACCTAGTGTGAATCGGCATGACCCACTACATCAGAGCAAACATTGACCAATGGGAACGCCGAACGGATCCCCTGATACTGATAACCACAATAATCAACGAGGCGTGCAATTGTTGTCCATTTCAAAAGATGTTAGTCCTCAAGATGTTTGAGTAAAGATCAAAATACGATGTCAACAAAATTTGTTTTCTGAGACACCGCACGTATGTCTACATCCTTTTTATTAGGGGTGTGTACAAGAACAAAAACACTTCAAGCGGGCCAAAACATTGCAATTGGTTTCAGCACTTCACACCCAAAAGTTGACGGCATGTTTGATGATGCACTCTGGCTCTATATAGTCAATGAAGAAACAAGGTCGGGTTACGTAGCAACTTCATTTGGAAAAGCACAGAATGACGAGCTTATAGCGCGTTCGTCGTATTTACACGGAGAGCATCCAAATATCTCATATACAATTAAATTAGATAGTCTGTGAGCAAAAGGCGTCGCCCACAGAGTATTGTAACATTGTTTGGCTAACCACTGCATAACATGCAAGAACCATGCATAGCGGCTAAAAGCTGTGTGGCGACAGGCGGCACAGATGTACACTATGGTATTTAGACAAGAATGGCGTCTTTCAACAGATTCTCCTCGTATTGTGCAAAAGGCACAATGAAATTTCATTATTAGAATACCAAATACCCGTTATAAGGTCAGATCAGGTCAAGGTTCTTTTGGTGTCTTTATAAATGGCATGTCTGTGTTAAGAAAACAGCAGGAGATTATAATGTTCGAAAATGGTAGTCAAACCACCGAACACAATGTGACTGAAGATTGGAAACGTTGTTTAAATTCAGGGGTCGCGGATTTCACCCTGAAGTATGGCCTCAAAGAAAGACAATTTACCAAGCCTTGAAATGATTTTTGGCTCTTTAAAATTCTTGTGTTTCTAGACACCGTGAGCGAACGATCGTTACCAAGTGTTTTCAAAATGCTTTTGAATACGAAACCTTTGACACAAGTCCTAGTTTTCTTTACCGTGTTAATCCCACTCAGGTGATAACAAGAATCATTGTTGTCCTGGTCGGATACAGCTGGATATACAGTCGTGGGGATAGAACAAACATTACAAGTTAATAGACGGTTTAGAAGATGGGTGACAGCAAGACCTGTACCTGAACACTCGAATGTGCATACACCCTCATAATTATCAAAATTCATCTCAGAAAAAATGCTTTTCGCTCAGTTTCTTACAAGGAGTAAGAACACTTGCATTTTCAGCACACAATGTAGTATATTTCACATTACGCAAAAACCTTGACCGATGACTTCACAATGGGCGCAAACCAGACACTTATTCTATGATTGTCGAATAAAAGCATCGTTGTGAGATCTGTAAGCGTGCTATGTAGGCCAAGGATTGTTGTATGTTAGAGGTGAACCATTTTCTCAATTTATGCCGTCGTTTATGCTGTGACCTTGACACATCGTAATCATCGTATATTATGTTTTGGGAAAAATAAACTGACAGTAAGTGGATTATTTTCTGGGCTCACCAGGCGTTGACTCGATTTCGCCTTATCACTCGACAAAAATTAGCTTCCCTTTTTATACCTATGTAACGCAGAATGACTGACTTTTTTCAAAGGACAGTGTTCATAATTATTCGGAAAATAATCAGACTGTATGTACAAGGAATCCATTGTGCTAGTCTACGATATGAAAAAACAGCTCGGTAACTTGTCTATACCAAGAAAGGTCTTAGATACATACATACATACATACATACATACATACATACATACATACATACATACATACATACATACATACATACATACATACATACATACATACATACATACATACATACATACATACATATATACATATATACATACATACATACATACATATATACATACATACATACAGATGTCGTCGTGGGGAATTACATTGCTCGATGCTAAAACCAATTAACACAAATTACTTGAAGTACAAAGTAATAAAATCTGTCACTTAACTTTCATGCGACATTTTGAAACCAGCTTAGAGCATTTTTTTAACAGGCTGGCGTAAATTTGTCAGCATTGCCATAATCGTTGACTTTATGCAGTTCGTACTTGTTTTATAAGACACATTTCAGCCATCAAATATGTACGGAGCTAATTAAGAACGAAGTGTAACTATGAGAAAAATAAACCAGAAAACAACCCCTGTAATTCATAATCACTTGCTACTGTTAGCCAAAAGACACATCTATGCCATGAAAATGAATCAGAGTAAACCACACTTTGCAGCATTTAAGTTTCAAGTGAAATTCAACTACCATCTAGAGTATGAAATAGCTCTGGAAAAAGACAAATTAGAGAGACATTGCAGCAAATGGATTTCAATTTTACACAAAATTGTAGATAACAAAGCACTGTACTTCATTTTAATTTAAAGAGGCACTCCCACTTGGTAACATATTTAAAACACAATGTTTTAATGCCACGGTCGAGATTTGACGTGGCGACTGCGCGCGGATCGCGAGATATCGATAAAAACATGTCCTCAAAAAAGTTAAAGTTTGAATTTCGGTGGCCCACCTGAATTCAGCTTCCGAACATAGAACGTTCGGCACTGGGGCCATTGTCAACTAAGCTATGGAGTACGAGTCTACGCTGACGCTGCTGTACGCCATGGCAGTACTATACTCGCGTCGGTGAGCGGTCATGTCCCATGGGAGAAAGCCGAGTCCTACTGACTCGGCAAAAAAACGAAAAACAAAGTTTGCTGATTCCACCAGAATTCGCATAGGTGACTAGCACAGATAGGTGCAGTTGATACATAGTATGCATAGTGGCCGCCGCGTGGTATGCGCGCATACCACACGCGTCGGCCGCTATGTATCGAACCACGCGTAACCGTGTGGCAGACGACAAAATGTAGTCATCGGATCAACTAATATTTTACACGTAAAAACTGATATCTATGTGGTATTGTTTAAAAAATTAATACAACTGATTGAGAATAATGAAAACGACAAAAACTAAGGAGAAGTTTTAAAAAAGAATTACCAGAGGTAAAGTCATCGCAGTAGGAGGTAAATTAATTGCGTCATTCGAACGTTTTTGGACTCCTTAGAATATCGTCAATCAGCACAACAACACACTTTCGGGGGATTTCGGGTCATAACCAGAAACGATCGTAAAACTTCGGGATGTGAAAAATACGCTCGGGAAATGACATGTCTTTATCGATATCTCGCGATCCGCGCGGAGTAGAAACGTCTAATATCGACCATTACCATTAAAAAAATGTGTTTTAAAAATGTTACCAGTGGGATTGCCTCTTTAAGTTACTGTTACTAAAGAAAATGTTAAAAAGGAAAAAAAAGTCCAACTGTGGTGAGATAACTGCAAATAAAGTTGCAACCATGTCGATGATATTGTCTTGACACATGAGTGTAGTCTATTGTTGATTTCTTTAGCAGCTTACCTTCATTACAATCTGGAGCAACTTTATAATTTTTGCGAAAAGAATGTACATGCCGATGACGTCCTTAAAAAATCTCATTTTCAATTTAGCGCTGACATGGCTGTTCGTGTAAGAAAATTATTTACCAGATCTCAAATGAATATCTTTAAAAAAAAGGAAAAAAATACCGTTTTCGTGTTTTCACGAACCAAGGTGATCATGAACAAAAACCCTTCCGTGATTTTGGGAACACGTACGGGTGACCATTTCTTTGAGAGTCTAGCCACCGCCGGGATTGTCAAATTTGAATTTCTAAATCACAAGCGACGTGTGCATTATTGCATAGAAATGTTATCCAATGAATTAAACTAACTAGACTACAGTGCTCTGAACGGACAATCTCCACACTAACTGTACTTGTCGAGCTAACATCTAGAAAATCTTGATTGAGGGCGCTGCGCTAGCTCCATAGGCGGAGAAGGATCTTCTAATTTTGCACAGGACCGGCGGCTCGGTCAGTACCCGAGGTCCCGGGATCCCCATAAATTAACAGCAATCATACCCATCCATTATCCCCAAATCATAGATCAAGCATCGTGTTACACAGTGTTTGTACAGGACAAAAACAGTACAGCACAGGGAGAAATAGACAAAATACCCGCATATATCAGACAATAACAGCAATAAGTCGTGAAACTGAAAGAAAGATATGTGGACCTCTGATAAGAGAACAAAGAAGTAGGTGATGTCAGGTGTTTCGAAAGGGTAAGCGCATCATGTCCTACATGTGGCAAACACCATATACTAATCTGTGAGTCAAAGTAGGAAGTTACATGGCCATATTTTATAAACTGGTGTCAATGCAGATGTCATCAGTGATCATCCATCTGTGAGACACCAACATGCCTATGACACCTGCCTAGACTTGTCTTGTGTAACCTTGATATAAGTTTGCA
This sequence comes from Ptychodera flava, assembly GCF_041260155.1. Classification (NCBI taxonomy): domain Eukaryota; kingdom Metazoa; phylum Hemichordata; class Enteropneusta; family Ptychoderidae; genus Ptychodera; species Ptychodera flava. Next base: position 34,472,977 of record NC_091933.1, read on the forward strand.
ATCTGCACAACCTAAAGTGGATCCTGGAAGACAAGATGACAATAGATCATGTGAAGACGACAGAAATCACGGAAAAGGGAGTTCCAAGCTTGCTTGCACTTGCTATAGGGACTGACAGAAATTACGGGGGTAGGGGGCTGTATTTTACAAATGATGCTACACGAAAAATAGTGAATCTTCAAAATTGTTTGCAAGAAAACACTTGATCTTTCCTCAAGTTACATGCGAAAAAAAATCGTGACTTTCTCCAAGAATGCCGCAGTTCATAATGATAATACCTTAATTGATATAAAAGACCTTTGAACTTTCAGCGACTGCTTTGTGACCTAGTTTACAAATATTATGTAAGGTTTCAGAAATCACATTACACAATAAATAAATTTATCAACTACTTGCAGTGCGGTAGGCTCTACAAATCAATAGGGACAATAGCTGCCATGTAGCACTATTATTTTTTGTCAAAAAACTCATTACGACCCAAAAGTCACTACTGAATAACATTTGCCTATAAATGCACAGATGTAGCAAGTTTTGTCAGGGAAAATGTTTCATAGAATATCATATAACAGCATTTGGTGCATAAAATTTTGATGTTGAACTTGAACTGATTCACTTGATAATTTCTTCGCTTGTCGCCATGTTAAGGGAGCCTTCAGTAATTACAGGTGGGGGTGGCCGGGGAATTGGGGGGAGGGTCACTTTTTAGAAAACAGTTCAAGGGGGAGGGTCACTTTTTATAAACCTATCTTGGGGGGAGGGTCACTTTTGACAGAAGCTGATATTATGGCCAAAACTTTGATTGTCCGTGTGATATTTCCTGAATAGGAAATCACCAACAAAATACGCACACACTTATAGACCGCCATGCATAGTGAATTGACATTTGGTGAGATTCCAAAATCAAATTTCTTACACAACCATAGACTTGTAACCACTCTAGTCTAATCAAGAACAATAATGTGAATAATCAAGCATACATAAATGCACAGATTTATCTAATTTTGTACTAAAAAAATTATTCATAGTTTCATCATAGACCCCAATGCATAGTGTATTGAATGACATTTGGTGAAATTCCAAAATCAAATTTCTTACACAACCATAGACTTGTAACCACTCTAGTCTAATCAAGAAAATTAATATCAATAATCAAGAGTACACAAATGCAAAGATTTACCTATTTTTGTATTGGAAAAAACTATTCATAATTTCATCATAAACACCATGGATAGCAATTTCTTGTACACAAATGTTCATTTTACTTCCCTATTCAAGCAAAGTACATTTAAATACATTATCAAACATATATAAAATACAGATATAGCATGTTTTGTGGGGGTAAATTGTCAATAATTTGCCTGATAGATTCATGTATTATGATTTGATATTTTTGGATGAAGCACTAAATCAGCTACATCTTGCCTTCTTATAGTTGCACAAAATATGGTGACCCTCCCTAAACTGTATGAAATACCATATCTCTTCAAAAATTCTTGCGTGATAAATTGCGACTGTCCCTCCAAAAACACCAGCCCTCCCCTCTGTAATTTGTCCCTAACATAACAATTGAACCAATTGTTATGTAAATTAGCTGATACTGTTTTAGTTATTCCCGGGGAGAATACCGCAGTGGTTGGGGGGGAGGGTCAAGTTTTAGAATGTCGGACAAGGGGGAGGGTCACATTTTAGACAGGAGGATTGGGGGGAGGGTCACATTTTACGGTACAGGTTTTCGCGAAATTCCCCCGGCCCACCCCCCTGTAATTACTGAAGGCTCCCTAACTCTTAGCAACGTGCAACTATATGCAAGCTGTGTTTCAGTGTAGTTTTTACTCAGAATAAGGCATAACAAACTACATGTAATGTATGGACAACAGTCAATTGTCAGCCAGGGTCAGTGTCGGCAAGCAAACTCCAAAAACCATCCATCACATCCATACATTTTTTTACTTATCACGGCCCAGCTCGGTGCGGGTGGCCCTAAAACGAAGGGGGAAGGGGGAAGGGGGCTACGAAGGGCTTATGACCCTAAAACGAAGGGGGGAGGGGGATACCAAGGGCTTATGACCCTAAAACGAAGGTCTAAGTTGATAAAACTTGGGTAAAACTATGCAAAAATAAAATATTGTCCTGACTATGATAAATATGAAAATAAACAAATATTATCCTCGCATTTAAGGGACTTATGTGAGTGACAAGGTGGGGTTGGCTTTATGTACAATACAATATAAAAGAACCATATGCATGATCAATAACTATCACTGATGCAGTGAAGTGGGATATGATATTGACAGTAATAGAAGAAAACACTTTGATAGCGATATGCAAAAATGAAATATTGTCCTAACAATTAAGGAACTTATGTTATTGGGTGACCCAGGGGTTTATGTACAATACAATATATACAGGCACTCACGCCATGCGTAAGGCAGAGCCAATAACTATTACTGAAGTCAGGAAGATGGACATGATATTCACAGTGTAAGTAGAAAAAATTGAAGAATGAAATATTATTCTCACTCTTAAGAGACGTATCTTTTTGCCCGAGGGGGTTTACATACAATGCAACCAGTAAAAATACTACCATCATACAGTTTGGGGCCCTATAACTATCACTGATGCCACAAAGGGAGCATGATATTCTAAGATTTAATATTGAACACATTGGCAACAAGATTCAGAAATGAAATATTGTCCTCAGGCATAGGGCATTTATGTTATATAACAAAGGGTCGGAGGTCTTGTATATGATGTACAATGTACAGACACTAACCCCACACTGAAGACGGGATCTATAACTTTAAATAATGTCACGAAGGGGGACATGATATTCTCAGTGTCAGTAGAGAACACATTGATTGGACATGATATTTTCAGCGTGAGTAGCGAAAAGTTTGATAGAAACGCGCAGAGTTAAATTATTGTCATCGGGAATAAGGGACGTATGCTATAGGACTGGGGAGGGGGGCTTTGCGTATAATGTATAATACGTAGGCACCAGAACCATACTATAAATAGGGCCTATAACTTGAAATCATACCACGAAGGGGGACATGATATTCTCAGTGTCAGTAGAGAACATATTGATTGCAAGATGCACAATGAAATATTGTCCCAAGGCTTAAGGGACTTACGTTATTGGAAGGGGGAGGGGCTTTGTGTATAATGTTTAATATACAGGCACCACGAAAATACTAAAAAACGAGGCCTATAACTTTCACTAATGCCAGGAAGGGGGACATGATATTCTTAGTGTCAGTAGAGCACACTTTGATAATAATATACAAAAAAGAAATATTGTCCTCAGGCTTAAGGGACTGATGTTATAAGACGAGGGGGGCTCTGTGTGCAATGTAAAATATACAGGTACCTCCACCATACTGAAGACATGGCTTATAACTTTAACTGTACAATATACAACGCCCTCCCCCTTCGTCCTATAAGATAAGTCCCTTAAGCGTGAGCAAAATATTTCATTTTTGAATCTTGCTATCAATATGTTCTCTTCTGACACTGAGAATATCATGTCCCCCTTCTTGGCATAGGTGAAAGTAATAGGTCCTGCCTTCAGTATGGATGTGCTGCCTCTAATTTATACAGATCTTAATTATCCAGAACTTAATTAAACAGAAAAAGGTCTCTGTAGCTCGAACTTTCAATCTAACATATAGATACATAGACGATGTTATTTCTATGAATAACTCTGAATTCAGTAAATATCTCGCTATGATTTATCCTCCAGAATTGGAGATTAAAGAAACTACAGAAACGGCCTTTTCTGCTTCATATCTGGACATTTTACTTGAATTTGACTCTAATGGTCACCTTTCTACTAGGCTATATGACAAGAGAGATGATTTCAACTTTAGTATCATCAATTTTCCACACCTCATAAGTAATATTCCACTCTCACCAGCTTATGGGGTATACATTTCCCAGCTTATTCGATATGCTAGAGCATGCAGTTCATATGGTGATTTTGTAGAGAGACATGGCCATCTCGCTTACAAACTATTAAATCAAGGTTACACCAGAGCAAGACTTGTCTCTACATTCAAACGCTTTTTGGCAGGTATCGTAAGCTGGTAGATAAATACAATATCTCTCTTCGACAAATGATCACTGATGGCATTGGTGACATTGGGCCTTAGTTAGTGACCACTACCTATCTGACTTATAGATTGATATATGGCGGGTGCCACATGTGGGGCAGGATGCGCTTACTATTTTCGAAACATCTGACATCACTTCTTGGTCTTTGGCCAGAGGTCCATATATCTTTCTTTCATGAATGTGACTTTGTTGTGTGCCGTCTATTTGCTGTCTGTTCTGTGCTGTTTTGTGTCTATGTTTACAACTATTGTCTTCCGAATTCCGACCTACTGTCATTGGATTATGGATTGGTATGATTGCGATTATTTTTATACATTATACACAAAGCCCTCCCCCTTCGTCCTATAAGATAAGTCCCTTATGCGTGAGCACAATATTTCGTTTTTGAATCTTGTTATCAATATGTTCTCTTCTGACACTGAGAATATCATGTCCCCCTTCATGGCATAATTTAAAGTTATAGGTCCCATCTTCAGCATTGTGGTAGTGCCAGTATATTGCACATTATACACAACGCCCTCCCCCTTCGTCCTATAAGATAAGTCCCTTAAGCGTGAGCACAATATTTCATTTTTGAATCTTGTTATCAATATGTTTTCTTCTGACACTGAGAATATCATGTCCCCTTCGTTGCATCGGTGAAACTTATAGGCCCTGTCTTCAGCATTGTGGTAGTGCCTCCATATTATACATTATACACTAAGCCCTCCCCTTCGTCCTATAACATAAATCCCTTAAGCGTGAGGGCAATAATTTAACTTTGCATGTTTCTATCAAACTGGTCTGTACTGACACTGTGAATATCATGTCCCCGTTTTTGCATCAGGGACTGTAATGGGCCGGATTAGTATGATGCTAGTGCTTGTGTATAGTGCACTATGCACAAAGCCCTCCGCTTTTGTCCAATAAGATAAGTACCTTAAACGTAAGGACAATTTTTCATTTTTGCATATTTTTATATGTGTTCTCTACTAACACAGTGCATATCATATCATAGCCCCTAAATGGTATCAGTGACAGTTATAGGTCCCCATCAGGTTCGTGCTAGTGCTGGTTTATATTGCATTGTGCATAAAGCCCCAGCCCCCGTCCTTCTTCTACTGACATAAGTCCCCGTAGCGTGAGGCTAATATTTCATTTTTGCGTATTTTTATCGAAGTCAGGAAAACATTTCATTTTTGCATGGTGTTATCAAATTTTAATCTACTTACAGAGATAATATCGTAACCCTTCGTATTTACCCTTCCCCTTCCCCTTCCCCCTTCGTTTTAGTTTTTCCCCTCGGTGCCCATATTTGGATGAATGCGTCAAATTCCAGACTTACTTTTGTGTTTAGATAGTTTTACTGTGAAAAACATTGCGCGAGATGCGCGAGATGCAAAAGTTGACTGAGTTGAAGTCAGCCACTTTGCGTCCAATGATGGGCAATCTTGTGCAGTTCTGAACTACCCTCATTCTGTTTACTATGCGCCTCCCCATCGTTCCATTCGTACAGATTGTATAGTGGCGACAGTGGAGCCGCGTCGGTGACATTTGTGGATATTTCTAAATTCTAGTGAAATCCAGTGTAACTTGGTGCGTTAGTTATTACCTCTTTCTTGTTTTGTTATTTTGAAACATGAAAAAGTAAACTGAAAGAATACAATCAAATCGAGAGAGTTCACGCGATGCTAATTAGCTAAAGCAATCAGCCAGCCGTCGCTCATCTTCAAGTACACGAATATTTCATCGCAAAATGGTTACAAACTTTATGTCTGCCTATAGGCGTAAAATTTTTTATGATTATGGATCTCACTGCTGTTCAGTGTTAAATAAAAATAATTTCCAATATCATGCAGTCGTCTTTCTAACACCTCGATTTCAGCCACATTCTCTGTTTGTCACGTATGTTGCTTTGCGTGGTTTAGAATTCCGCATACGTCACTATGTATGCCAATCCATCGGGATGCGACCATCGCTTTTCTGAATTTTTGATGTTGCAAACATGTTTATCTCAAAAACTATGCGGAATATTATTTAACTACATATATCATTCAATAAGGTATGACCCTGATACAGGTTTTTGCTGAGCTCGATCGTATGGCGTACGGGTCGTAAACGCTCGTGCCTTTCCGCCCTACAATCCGCAAAACCTGTATCAGGGCCGCAAGGATTATTATCAAATGTCTATAAATGCACAGCTATTACTAGTTTTATATTGGAAAGACATTGTTCACGGTTATCTCATCGACAACGATGTACAGTGAATCAACATTTTCGATGAAATCCAAAACTCAAATTTCTTGTACACATCAAACATAAATAAAAGTGGAGATATAGCTTGTAGATATTACTTGTTTAGTACGGGAAAATTGCAAATGTTTTGCAAAATAGACTCCCATGTGTTATATAATGATTTCATACTCCCATGTGTTATATAGTGATTTCATACCTTTAATCAAAACACTATACAGGCCTTATCTTGGCCTCCTAATAGTTGAGCAAAAAATAATGACCCTCCCTCAATGGCATGCGTGAAATTTCATGAACCTTCAAAAATGCTTGCGCGAAATTTGCAACCCCCCCCCCCAAAAAAAAAACCCAAAAAACAAAACAAAAACAGCCCCACCTAATTTCTGTCTGGTCCCTCAACGTTTCCATAGAAGACATCAGTGACTCGGTGACACATTCAAAACTCACGTTTATCAATTTGTTACGTCAGCAAAATCTACAATCTCTTAAATTTGACAATCTCTTAAATTTGACAATGAGACTATATGCAAGCCACGGTTTATCAGTGCACCATTTTCGAACGACGAAACTTGTGTAGCGTGTAAATATTCTTGTTCTGGATCTGAACATGTCTGAAAAACAACCTCTCTTGCAAGGCGGGTAAGGAAAACTTTCTTTATGTAGCCCTATATCGTATCAAATGACAGCATAATTCCGTGTGGATAAAATTTGATGTTGAACTTGAACTGGTTCTCTTCACAATCACCTCGCTTATCGCCATGTTAAGTCTCAGCAACATGCAGCTATATGCAAGCTGTGTTTTAGTGTAGGTTTTACTCAAGATAAGGCCTAACACAATAAAAACTAACGTAATGAATTTAAACAGTAGTTACTCGTCAGCAAGGGTCAGAGTTGCATTCTAGCGAATGGTTTTATTGGCATTTCTTTCCGGAACAGTGACGTGCTTGCAACGCAGAAGGCAGCGATCTCAATATATTTTGCCAATCCGGGGAAAGAGAGGTGTTTTCATGTAGTATAGTAACTTGGATGATCACGAAACGGTCGCAGACACTGATCACGTATTGTTTAAAAGTGTGTAGATATGTCGTTGTTCAGTCTTTGCTATCGGCGGTCCAAGTAAATCCATTACTTGACCGACAGACTGTTGGTAAATAAGTTGGACAATGACTGGACGAATTGTTGAGGGCTGACTATAAGTATATGACCGGTACAAATGGTTGCAGGGAGTACAGCTGGCAATGGATAGCTGACTGGAATATAGATGACAAGCACACTTACCATCTATACTTCATTGCCATCTATACTCATAGTCCTGTCTTGAAGGGAGATAAGTTGTGAAAGGTGCACGATTGGGTATCTAAGGAAAGTTCATTTAAATCATTCACTGTTTTCAATGGCAAGACGAGTGGATTACATCTTCTATAGATTCAGCTTATCAAGTATATCGAACTTTTATCTGTACTGATTGAAATATATATATGGAAAGGCAAAACACTGTTGCCAACATATATGACATCATTCACCATTACAAATCTAGGTGCAAATAATGATAAATGAGCAACGAAAGTTTGAGAAAATTATTGAGATGGAGAGGGACGCTTATGTTACTGGTTTGTTTCTTTGTTCGTTTTTTGTTGTGTTTTGTCAAAATTAAATCTATTAAATCTTTCAAGAGATGGAAGTAAAGTTCACGCAGTTGAACTTCCTACATGGGAAGGAGAAGCTTCAGGTAGCGATGAAGAAGATAATCCCAATGTACAGGTAAGCCTGCAATGTGTCTGAATGACGCATCTTCTGACTTGGAATACAGACACTGAGTAGTCCAGTCAACCTTAAGATTAATTCTCATCAGCTTTGTTTCAAGATTTTTGTTTAGTCTGACCAATATCCTTACTGGTCATTTTAAGTTTCGTATCAAGAGGAATAGAAAATGTAGGTCGTAAAAATTTCGAATAAAACATGGATCCATTTCCATCGCGTCGAAATTTTAATGACCAAGAGTTTCTATTCCTGTTCGTACCATGTCTGGAAATTTGTAGTTTTGAATTTTTGTACCACAATTTCTTCATCTTCACAGGCTCTACAGCCAACAGCACCTCCAGCGCACAAAGTAGACCACGTATTAGGTTATGATAACTTGGAAGGAACACCGTTGCCTCCTCCAAGCTACGATGAAGCTGTGATGCATTCCAGCTATCCAGAACAGTCAGACTTGACTCCAAAGTGAGTCCTTTTAAATTCATGAAACTAGAAAATCACCCGTCATTGACAATGAGCATTTAATGAGCCAGTAGCTGAAACTTTGATTATTTCACCATTTTTGTTTTAATATTATCTGTAGTTTCTTGTCTGCCCCCAAAGTAAATTTAAACAACTACTATTTAGCTTGTCAACACAGCTTCTGTTCTTGTAAAATGCACTGTTAATTGTTTACATGTGAATTCTAGTCCGGACCAGAACTCACTTGTCAAGAATAACAATGCAGTCTGCACCTGTACAGGCTGAGTTGACAAGCTCACCACTGTCTCTCTCACTCAGCAGTGTCTCTCTGTCAATGTATTTCGAGGATTTGAACAACAAACTTTGGTTGTCATGAAAAAACAAATAGGCAAAAAAAGTATCAGAAGTTACAGGTAAAGGCCCTTTAAAGTCACATGGTCCCATTAGATTTGCATATGTTCATACATGGCATATGGCATTGTATCCTTGATGGCTTACAGAATGTCAGCAGCACTATATTAATGGCGCGTTTCTTTTTGTATGGAATCCACAGTGAAGTCACTGAGTGGCCAGCATGGACACTGGTGACCGAATTCCTGTCATTCTGGTATTACATCTCGGGCGCTACTGATTCAATTTGCGTTGTCAAATACCATGACATTCCTTAAGGTAGAACGCGCCTCGGGGACAGAAATTCGGGCTTTCAAATTTTATCAATTCTCTTCTTATCTACCACTGGCGGGGGCTTATTTAAAGCTCTTGATGAAAGAAAAGTTTTTGCCATCTTAGTTTTACGAAAATCCAAAATGTTATTTTTTCCCCATAGAGTTAACACAGAAATGGCGGCCATTTTGAATTTCAAATATCGGGAAATCTTAGGTAATTTGTCTCTCTAGTACCAAAGTTTGCACTGTGACCCCTGACTTTTATTCTTGATTTTGAAAGAGAATGGTTGAAAGTTTCATTGAGGAAAGTTTCAGCACAGTGGTTTGAGCAAACGCTTAAGTCTTTCACTTTCGAGGCGCATACTACCTTAAATTGAGGAGCATAAAGTGGAATCCATACCGTTCAATAACAGCTGAAATATTTATAACTGCATAAATTTTGTGCAAAATTCTCATGTGAAATGGACCTTACAATGTGAACAAATATTTATGCATAGAAGTTCACGACTAAGGAAAAAACCATGACGGCAGCAAATCTGTAACATTCGTAAAACAGTTCATTGAATTACTAAGTATATTTGGTGTTGTATTTGTAACAGGTTGCCATCAATCACTGAGGACCAAGCCAGGGATGCCTTGCTACAGCATGTGTCAGAACACTGTTGCTATGGCGCCAAAGCAGCAAGGGATTTATCATTCAGTAAAATCATACCGTCAAATGCTTTCCATGTAAGTTCATCACAGCTCTTGTCCCTAAGCAAGGAGTTCCAAACTGTTTGTACAACCTTAAAAAGTGTTTTTAATTCTGTGTCCAGACAGTGTATTTATTTATAGGTGATCATAAAAGTATTTATTGACAACCATATTTAGTCAAATGAATATTACAGTCAAGGATAAAACTAGGGCATATGGTATGTGTAGAATGTGGTTGACTACAAACTCAGTGCTCTTTTTTCACGTTTCATGTATTGAAACTTTTTTGCCATTCTGAATTCAAAAATAATTTCAAATAAATAGAAATTGAACTGTGTCAGTAATTCCAAAATTAACCAGATGCCCATCGTCTATTCAGCACTTGTTGAAGTTACTTTGAATTGCAGTGGGTTCTTCTGTCAGTGACTGTGTACTTTGAAATCGTTGAAAACCCTTGAAGTACTTCTGTGGTATCTAAAGACAATGGCATTTGGCTTCGTATGACTGGCTAAAATATTCACAAAACAGAAAGAAAATTAAAGAGACTACGATGTGCCTCAGCAGATATTCCAGTTGCTATGATGCAATCATTAGAACGTCATAGCTTTAGAGGAAAGGACTCCAAAGATTATTTGTATATACTCACAGATATCTGACAAAAAAGTACAAATTCAAGGTTGTTAAAATTTCCTTTTGTGTTTTTCTTATTTTATAGGCATGTTTTTGAATTGGTTGTAGAGATTAAAAGGCCAAGCCTCTTTCAAACTAACAATCAGTGATTTATCGATAATTTAGATGCAGATATATCGGTGAAAAGTGTCTTTACATAAGACAAAACCACCTCAAATTCTCAAATAAACTGAAAGGAACATTATCTAATTTCTTTGTATAATTAGCAGGGTTGATTGTCCAATATTATCTTCTGTTAGTAAAAACTGAGTTTCGTGTGATTCACAGACCATCGTTATCACATCTAATGGAAATAAATTTTCCTTGCAGTATATTCTTGAAACCTTTACAGAGAAGAGATCGACCAAGTGGGCGCATGAACCGTATCATGGTTAGTGAAGACATGTTCATAATAAATACAACTAAAAACTTAACTTAGAAAGTGCCTCAGGGACAGGTATTCAGACTGTCAAATCTTAGCAATACTTTATTGGATAATCTGTCGAATAAATGTAATTTTCACCATGTTGTTTTTGTGAAAATCGAAAATTTAAATTTTACCCCGTAGAGTAACACTGGGGATATCAGCTGTTATGAATTGTTGAATTTTAGATCATTTGCTTCCATAATCCCAGACTTTGCGTGGTGACCTTTTTTCCTTGATTTTGAAAGAGAACGCTTTACAGTTTCCTTGAAGAAAGCTTTGTCACTTTTGAGGTTTGCATTTACCTTTATGCGTTGATAGTATCTATACATTCAAAAAGCAATTCCATTGTGGTTTTCGAGTATGGTCAACAGTTGTTGCCCCAAAGCAGTGGTTATACCTTTCCTTCACATTATACATAAGCAATCAAGATCTAGTCATAGCAGAAATTAATATTGTATGTGAATGATATGCAGCTACATTTTTGAGAAAAAAAATTAACAACATATTTGAATTGTGTCAGACCTCTTGAAATATCACATCATATTCATGTAACATAACAGAAACTAGGGTCTCATGGTATTCATGAAGCGTTATTATTAGGATGGTTGCCTTGTGCTTTGTTTATTGAATGAATATTTGCTTTATTATTTGAATTGCATTCAGGTCAGCCAATTGACGGTCCTTATAACGGCCCAGCACCAGGACCGTGGCAAATAGAAGCCAAACAGCCACCGCTTTTCACGGAAAAAGTTGCCTATGTTGAAGTTCCACATACTGCATCGGTTAAGGTATGTTATCGTAATGGTGACAAGGTGATAATTCATCAAAGGAAATAATCCTGATACAGAACATATTTTCAAATAATGTCAAAGATGTGGAGAACAAAATACAAACTTTGATTTGTCATACTGATATCAAATGTTACATCACAGTTTCAGAACACTTTAATGCAACAATCGAAATAAAAACTAGCGGTTTACGATCAGGGTCTTTGTGTCAATGAAGTCTGATACTCACTGTGGTTGTGTCAACGGTATGCATGGCTTGTGTAGGTCACGTCAATCGGCAATTTGCGGCCAAATATTTTTACGGTTGTGAGATCAAGACAACAGTTCCAGTTCCTCATTGAAGTCATCTTAGAATGTTCGATTTCCCAACATTCTGTAATTTTAGATGAACTTACGGTGACAAACCTTTTGCTTGCTTGTTTCTCATCAGCCTTGTCGGGACTGCATTGGTCTCGGAAGGACACAATGTAATCGTTGCGATGGAAGAGGAAGGGTATGCATATTATAACAACATCATTGTTTTATGGTTTTTTTTTTATGAATTCTCATAAATTTTGATATTTTAGCAATTTTAATACATCACCGTTATGAGCGTCATTGAGTCATTAACTGATTGTTTTTATGTTGCAGGAAAGCTGTACTCATTGTCATGGCCGTGGTCATCGTACGGATTTTGAAGACGGTGAAGAACAACGCAGACAGTGCCATTCCTGTCTTGGATCCGGATATGAAATGTCAGTTTACAAAGAAACATTATCTTCAATCTTAACAAAATGGAGTTCAAAGTTCAAAGAGACAGATTTTTAAAATCAAATGATTGAGTAGAAAGTTCATGTACTGTCTTCCGTTTCTTGCCCTAGATCAAGACCAAATTGAAATGCCAGGTATTTGAAAATGCATGACATTTTGAACTTAAATTTCAGGTGCTTTCGATGTAATGGACTTGGTCATGTGATCTGCAAAACATGCGATGGAAGATGCCAACTCAAGTGTTTCATCAGATTAACCATAAAATGGTAAGTATGGCGAACAGCTTCATTCTACGTAACGGTACCTAAAAGAAAACAGTTGGTTTTTTTTCAGAAGAACTATTGTTTAGCGGTGCAAAGCTGAGATAAGGATAGGGGAAGAGTAAAGACACGATTTAATTTGATCAGGGATGTAAAATAATCACAATCATACCCACCCATAATCCAATAATACAAGGTCAAAATTCGTAATAAATGGTCAATTGTTACAAACATAGGCAAAAAAAGAACAGACAGCAAAGTACCGGTACACACAACAAAGTCAAATCCGTGAAAAAATCGAAAGTTTTAATAGAGGTTTGTACAGGGGATAATTAATTGTCTATAAAGTTTGAAGATTTCATATCAAAGTCAGTCAACAACTAACAGCTTATGGCCTAAAATTATACATAATAATGTGTTTGAAGTTCAACTAAAAAAAAATTAATTGACCTTGTGACAAGTTTGTATCCTGTAAATGGAGAACCAAGCATTCATAATTGACCATATATAGAGTAAACTAGAATATGCTATGGGGACAGTTTCTGAGATTATTAACTGTCTAAAAATCTCACCATTCTTTATTAGACGAACTGCCTGTGACTTCATTTCACCAAAGCAATGGTTTTTATACACAGAATGACATCTCTCTAGATCTTCAAACATTTTCAATATTGCAGAATTTACTTTGCTTATGCAAAGTATTGCATAATGATCCATATATTCCTATTGGTTAAGGTGAGAATAAAATGTGCTTCCTTGAACACTAAGTTCAAGCAAAAATGTTATGACTTTAATTTGTAATTTCCAAGATTTTGTTTCTGAAATTCACATATACTATCATGAGTGCGGCTTTGGTTAATGTTAATGAAAAGTGTTCACTGACAATACTGACAATATCTAAATTACTTGACCAAATAGATATTAATTGAAATTACTCTGAACAAGCGAAATGTTCTGTTGCAGTCATTTGATTTTACCAACCCTCTGATTCGTCTTACCGTTGGTTTATGCTCACAGGTCAGTGCACCGTGATGATTATATTGTAGAGAGAACAGCTCTACCAGATGAACTGATTAGAGATGCCACAGGAGACACTGTGTTTAATCAAAAACACCCGAGGGTAAGGATTGCTTAAAGAAAACAAAGGTATAAGCTCCACGTATGATTTGTTCTGGAACAGTTTTGGTCTATACAAAAGATGTACAGAACGTAGCATAGTATTTGCTTACCAAGTTTGACCGGTGAATTTTTATCTGATTAGCATAGTTGGGAGAGCGTTGGAAAGGAGCCTCCAAGTCAGTATTGTCACTTTTGTATCCACGTAATAGCGCTGTCAGCAAATGACGTCATTTTTTTCAATATTATGCAAAAATAAATATTGTGTCCGCAATTTCTGCAAGAGCGACGAAAATAAAACCTGCGCTAGTGTTACTACAATGGATACTAAAAATGACACTAAATTGATGGCAATAACATTTAAGATATATGCATAGTCCAGTATACTTTTTTGACGAGTCAAGTCATTTCCATGATTTTGATATTATTTTTATTCTGCTCACTTTTTAGGTGATGCCCATCACACATTTCCCGGATAACAACATCAATCAAGCATCCAACACTCTGATTCAACGTCATAACACTGCTTACGCCATGGAGCGGATATTGATGCAGGTCAGTCTTACGTCAAAGTTTTACAATATTGCAATAGAGAAATCAGCAGCAACTAGAGTTCAAACCTTCATAGCTGGATGAATTATACAACTCTCTCATACCAAAATTTGTAACAGCCAAGTTGTTTTTGGTAATAGATCTGGTCCTGTACACAGATTTGGTCCTGTACACAGGCCCTGCACAGAAATTTAATCCTGTAAATACCAAATATTGGCACGACTCTATGGCTTTTGTGACGGATTTTGACGTATACTAGAGTTGCCCCGAGTCTGTGGGCAATATCCATTACAGTACATTGAAGCAATATAATTCTGCAGACTTGCGCAGATGATCTTGGGGAAATGCAATCCAGTATAAGTGCTGTGTACACACAAGAATATCAAAGCATCTATAGGACCAGTGTAGTCCTGAACACAAATTTGGCTTCATACATGATTTGGTCCTGTACACAGATTAGTTGCCTAGATCCTATACGTCGCTTACGGCCTCCGTGCATCCGGCCCGGAGGCCGTAAGCGACGTATAGGGTCTAGGCAAACAGATTAGGCCATGGACAGAAATTTGGTCCTGTACAGAATAATGGCACAGTCCTATAGCTTTTGTGACCGATTTCGTCCTATACATGAATTTGGCTCTGTAAACGATTCAGACCTGTACACACATGTGGTCCTGTACACAGATTTTCCCTGTAGGCAGATAAGGCCCTGCACAGAGGTTTGATCGTGTACTTAGGTTTGTTGTCCTGTAGACGGATTTGTCGCCATGTACATAAATTTGACCCTTTAAACAGATTAGGTCCGTACACAGATTTGTTGTTCTGTACACAGGTATGACCCTGTCAACAGAGTAGGTCATGTACATAGATTTGGCCCTGTATGGTTCATTTGCGACTCTGGAATGAAGCCTCCATTCTCAGATAATTGTCAACTTTATTTGAACATGCTGAACAGCATGCTTCCTTCCCAGACAAGACTTTGGTAACACTTTTCATGAACACATAACTCAGTCTGTATTTAACTGTGTACACATCCACAGATATTTTTAAAGAACCAGAGACTAAAAAAAAATGATGCAGTTCAAAACTGTTCAAGCATATAAAATTTGGAAACTGGCAGTCAGCATATCTAGATATTTACTATTCAAAGCGAGACTCTGCATTATCTGTATGAAAGTTATGTAAAGATCCCCAAAACAACCGTTCACCATTTAAAGTTTTGTTTAACTCAATAGCAATCATACTGTTGAAATAAAGTTATACGCTAGCATTTTTCGCCGATAATCCGTCACCATACCTTAATTAAATTTAAACATATGAAATGTGATATCCTAATTTTGTTAATAATTCTTTAATAAAAGTCTTCACATATCTTCATTCTACTCACAATTTTGTCTTTCTCACTCTGCAGCGTCACAGAGTGAGAGTGGTACCGGTCACAAATTTGCACTGTAACTGGAAATCCGAAAGTTTCTCTTACTTCGTGTATGGATTTGAGCACCGTGTGCATGCACCGGATTATCCTCAACAGTGCTGCTGTGGGTGTAGTATTTTGTAATCAGTTACAGCAGACAACCAGACCAGAAATATATGAACATATAAAGTAGAATCTACAAACAGCTTAACTTTCAACGAGATATATACGAAGGCGACAAAATTCGACATTAATGTTGCTTTCTTGACGAGAGACATTTCCAGCCTGAGGAAACTTTATACTTCAGAAGCATTGGGAAGCATTAGCAAATTCCTTTAGAATTTCAAAGTTTTACTGGGAGCAACAGGAATCTTGTCGTGTCAGCATTAGCTACAGGTTGACCCAATTATCCAGACGTTTAGAACTTTGTAACCAGAAAGGATGCGTAAAACCATCAGCAATGGCTGATGTTACGTAAAGGCTTTGACTGACAAAAATTCTCACCTATCGATTAAAGACATCCAGATTTTAGCTTTATAATTACTGTTACCCAGGACTCTCAGTGTTTAAGCCATATACTGTGTAGTATGCGGCAGATATCTGTGAATTTAAATAAAAACACAAGTACCCCTTGAAGTGGCTTTGTAAATCTTCAGGATATTTCAGTAGAATTTTGTGATATTATAATAATTTGTCAAGCAAATTGGTATATTACCAAATTTCATTCTTTACATTTAATACATTTATTACATGTATTACATTTATTGCATTGAAGGTCTGCACCAATTACATTATAAGATCGGGGTCAGATCTAGATGATCTTGCGTGAATTACATTCTTTACAATTTATACATTTATTACATGAATTACATTTATTAGATCGGGGCTGAATCTAGATTGGCTTGCACAAATACCATTCTTTTCATTTGATACATTTATTACATTTATTACATTGAAGATTTACAAGAATTACTTTATAAGATGGGCTTCTTTATATGTTTATCATATGTGTGACATCTATTACATTAAAGATATGCACGAATGCCATTATAAGATCGGGCATGGGTCTACATGGGCTTGCATGAATTACGTTCCTTTTAATTTAATGCATTTATTAAATGTATGACATATATAACATTAAAAGTCTGCACGCATTACATTATAAGATCGGGGTTAGATCTTGATGGGCTTGCAATAAATACCCGTGACTGTCATGCGGTGTACTTTGGTTATCCACAGTCCACAAGGATAATACCTGAGCGTGAGTTTTCCGACATGTAGAAATATTTGTTTAATTTGAGATGAACATTTGAAAGTTTTGCGTGATCAAAACTGTTTTATACTCCTACGGTTGTGTAAGTGAGGTTAGAAGTTAGTGTCAGAAAATGTAGTCCCTCTTAATAGGAAGAAGAGGCGAGTATTCGGTCGTGTGAGGGCGTTTTTCGGCAGCCCAACAAATAAAAAAAGTTCCGCCGGAGCGGAGAAAAGTTCCTGAAATGGCCGAATTTTGCCGTTTTATCTCTCGAAATTCAAATATAAATAAACTTGCTTTGCGGATTTAGCTTATATTCAAGCATATAATTGACCTTTTTTCGACATATAGCCACCTAGCAGGACAATTTTTCGATGAAAGCCTCCACAAGCAGGTAAGCTTTAATCCAGTCAAAAAACTAGGAGTGTTACATTCTTTCTAGAAGACGTTTAGCTACGAAACAATCGGGCATCTTCCAAAAAGTAATCGGGACTGAAGGAAGGAAGAGCCTTGCATGCCTAAAACTCTTTACTCCAGTGTACTTGTAAGGTCACTGATCCGGAGTGAATTTCATCATTCAGTTGCATTTTTGGCGCGCCATTTGGGCGCGTAACTTTAATAATATACATATTATTCAGAGCGCCCTTCGGGTGCATGACTTTATCAGGCATATATATAAGAGATATCTGGATGTTAAATATTTTTCGGTGTGCACTTCAGGCACGCCATTTTAATAAATCAGAGATATATGTCAGAGATATCTTAATTTTTGAAGTGAAAGTGTACCATTATGAAATCTGCAGTTTATATCAAAGGCATGCCTAATTCCCGAGACTTTTCTGTTTTCTCTATGAGAATTCAGTATAAGAAAGCAACATGCACTGAATCAGATGTTCACACTATATTTGATACAGTGACATATTTTAGAAAGAGGAAAATGACAAGATATATTTTTTGTTCTCATTGATGCAATTATTTACCTTTGAGTCACAGGTGTACTATGAAAAGGCGCTTTTTTCATGATTAAAATAATAGTTAACAAAAGGCAGTTTTTGTCATTATTAGCTGTGCTTTCATTGTTTCAGTGTTAAAAGAAAAGGTCCTCTCAGACACTACGCACATCAGATTTAGGATTTGGCTACAACTTACAAAAAATAGCTCTCTGTGGCTTCTCAGGAGATGTAATTGGATGGCTGGCAAGTCTAACACCCATCGAAGTTAAGTTCTTGATTCACTGCTTTTCTCTCTTTGATATAAATGCCTGACATTCATTTCTGTGTAACAGTTCATGATATCTAGTTAGGCATAGAAAGTGTGAAATACATTCACAGCTCATTCAAAATACTGTATTCAAACTCTAAAATTGACACTTTGAAATTCCTATCTTACAACTGACATGTCAACAATTTCATTCAAACACAGAATGAATATATATATATATAATATATATATATATATATATATATATATATATATTATATATATATATACTATATCTATCTATCTATCTATCTATATTATTATATATATATATATATATATATATATATATATATATATATATATATATATATATATATATATATATATATATATATATAATTGAAGTTACATTCAACCTTTTCACCTTTTGTTTTACCTTTGTCGCAAGGGGGGAGGGTGTCACCCTGTTTTCGAAAATTGAAATAGGGGGGGTCAGCCACTTTTTGATGTCGACTAAAAATAATCCACCACCCCCATCCCCCAACCGAAGAAACTGACTAGTCCCTGAAACTGATATGTACGGGACGTGATACCCGCAATAAAAGTCCGATTGGCAATCATGGTAGATATTCTCACTTCAGAACATGGAGCCGCACAAGTTCCATCGACAGGTGTTATACATCAGTGTCAGCCAGGGCTGGGTTACCAGCAAGTTTTCCCGTGGGCGAGAACCAACAAATCACTGAAAATTTTGACCTATCGGTGAAATAGCGCCCTCAATGGTGTTTTTGCAGGAGTATGCCCATTGGCCTCAAACTCTCCAGATTGTCAATATATTGTTGCCTCGGTATGTTACCTTGGAGTGTTTTGATTTAATATGGAGGTAGGAGCGGAAATTTTACCTCGACGGATTAAAGCAGTTAATGATCTTTAAATATGTGTAACACATCGAAACTCAAGTCTAGCAATAATCAAGTATGCGTCACTCTGTATTGAATTACACACCCTGTACATAGTTTATGACAGGACATGTGTGTTCTGTCGTAATAAAAGGGATGTCTTTTTGAAATAAGGAAGCAAATATTGAAAGGTAACAAATGAAAAAAACATAAACAAAGCACTGTGAGATGGTTATGTTAGTAATTTATTGAATCCTGGTTAATGAGTCTGTACTTTTATATCAACTGACACTGTACATATCAGAGAAAGTGAAATAACATTAAATCTAAGCATGACAACTCAAGCCACCCTTGTGTTAATGTTTATCATGTGACCATATATTTCACTGTGACAACATGCCAGGATAGGTGTAAATGATATAACACAAAACATTCTATTACATACAGCTCTCCAGAACTTACTATTCATGCTTGTTAATGAATTTGCATCATTCTGGTCTGTAAGAGCACAACGCAATTTCAGATTAACTTGTTAAAGCACTCCACACCTTCTGATTGGCTTATCAGGGCACTCAACAGTTTCTGATTGGTTGCTTTACCTTGCTACTTTAAATACCTTTAATAGCATTTGATTTCAGGGATGTAAATTTATTTTATGTAGAGAAAGTAATCACCACTACTAACAATAGCAAACCTTCCCTTGTAACTTTTACTCCATGCTTGCCTTTCCATCTTTTAAAGAAACATGAAATGATCTTACCTGTCTTACAGCCTCCATATTATTTTAAATGGCGAGAGCATCCTTATTAAAGTGTGTCATGTGACCTGAAAACTCTTGAGTGAAATATTTTTTTACATTCTCCACTATAATTCAAGCACCACAGTACAAGACTTAAAATGGTGAAATTATATCGTCGACTCTGCAGAGTTGTTTACTAATATATACAATATTATCGTGATTACAGTTATCATAAAAACAGACATTTCATCAGATTGGTCATATCTCTATAATCTGAAACCAAGTTCATAGACATCATGACAGTTAAGTAGGTCTCTTCAATTTAACGTGGTTCAGTAACTCTGAACGTACATAGATATATAGATTTCATTCTAGAAATTTGGTAATATACTAATTAGCTTGACAAATTTATTGGTATAACATCTCAAAATTCTACTGAAATATCCCGAAGGTTTAAAAAAGCCACTTCACGGAAGCATAGGTGACTATATTTTAAATACATTAGATATCTATGGCATGCAGCACAGTTTTATGACTTTAACACTGAGCGTCCTGGTTAACAGTACTTGTGAAGCTAAAACCTGGATGTCAATACAAATTAAACAGATAATTAAGAAGTTTGTCGTCAGAGCCTTCATGTAGCATCGGCCATTGCTGATGGTTTCGCACATCCTTTCTGGTGACAAAGTTCTGGACGTCTGAATAGTTGGCTCAGCCTGCTACTGACACGACACGATTCTTGTTGCTTGAAGTAAATATTTGAAATTCTCAGGGAAAACCTAAATGCTTCCCCATTCTTCTTGAGTATGAAGTTCCTTGAAATTGTCTCTTGTCAAGAAGTACTGATTATACCGGATTTTGTCCAGTCTCTATATCTTGTTGAAGTCGTGAGCTGAACACAAGATTCTACTTGTGTTCGTAGAGTTTTGGTCTGGTTGTCTGCTGTAACTGATTACAAAATACTACATCCACAGCAGCACTGTTGAGGATAATCCGGTGCGTGCACACGGTGTTCAAATCCATACACGAAGTAAGAGAAACTTTCGGATTTCCAGTTACAGTGCAAATTTGTGACCGGTATCACTCTCACGCTGTGACGCTGCAAATTTGAGAACGACAAAAATGTTAGTAGAATGAAGACGTGTAGACTTTCATTAAAGAATAATTTTAACAAAATTAGGATATCACATTTAAAAATTTTAAACTTAATCAAGTTTAAGTGATGGATTATCTGCAAATAAATGTTCGGGTATAACTTTATTTCAAATTATGATTGCTATTGAGTTAAAAAAACTTTGAATGGTGAACCAATGATTGGGGGATCTTTACATAACTTTCATACAGATAATGCAGAGTCTCGCTTTGAATAGTAAATATCTAGATATGCTGACTGCCAGTTTCCAATCTTATGTGTTTGAACAGTTTTGAAACTGCATCATGATTTTTAGTCTCTGGACCTAATCTGTCTACAGGGTCAAACCAGTGTACATGATGACAAATCCGTTTACAGGACAACAAACCTGTGTACAGGACAAAATCTCTGTGCAGGGCCTAATCTGCTTACAGGGTAAAATCTGTGTACAAGACCACATATGTGCTCTTTCAAAGCTGTAGGGCTGTGGCAATATTCTGTGTGTACAGGACCATATTTCTGTACAGGGCCTAATCTGTGTACAGGACCAAATAATGTATGGAACCAAATTTGTGTACAGGACTAGACTGGCCCTGGCCACTTGGCTTTTATCAAGCATACAAAGCAGTTACTGGATCGCGTTCACCCCAAGATGTATATAGCATCATTGTACTGTGTTGATATTATATGCTCACAGACTGGGGGGAAGAAGTCTAGTATAGGACATAATCTCTCACAAAATATTTGGTGTGTCAAGGATTAAATTTCTGCTTAGGGCCTAATCTGTGTACAGGACCAAGTCTACTACCAAAAACAACTTGGCTGTTACAAATTTTGGTATGACAGATTTGTATAATTCATCCAGGTATGAAGGTTTGAACCCTATAGTTGCATGCTGATTTCTCTGTTGCTATATTGTAAAACTTTGACGTAAGACTGACCTGCATCAATATCCGCTCCATGGCATAAGCAGTGTTATGACGTTGAATCAGAGTGTGCGAAGCTTGATTGATGTTGTTATCTGGGAAATGTGTGATGGGCATCACCTAAAAGAGGAGCAGAATAAATAATATCAAAATTATGGAATTTACTTGATTTGTCAAAAAAGTATACTGATATGCTATATCATTTAAAATGTTATAGTTACAAACATTGGCTCATTAGCACAATTCTAATTATTTCTGAGAAAAGAGTATTAACCCTTTGAGTGCCAAAGTCAGTTTTTATCACCTTAAAAACATAGGGCCAAAGTCCCTGAAGCTACTATAGACATGGATACAAAATTAAGTATTTCCTGACTGTATGAAATTATCTCACTAAGGTCATCCCAGGGACCTGTAAACCAAATATTAAAGCTGTCTGACCAGCGGTTTTGAAAAAACAAGCGACTCAACAGTTGACAGAGCTCTGCTGTGTTATGTAGAGAATAACCTTTTGTGACACATGTATTGATGAAGAAGGTGGATATCTTTGATAGCTCATTTCAGGATGGAAAAAAAATTCCGTAAAAATACAAATTTGCATATTTCATCACAATTTTAACAATCTTAGTTGGGTTATCCCTAGGGACCTGTATACCAAATAACAAAGCTGTCTGACCAGTGGTTATGAAGAAGAAGATTTTTTACCAAAAACGCCTTTTTTGGTGCTAATTTGCATATTTTCAACAATATCAAAAAACTAATAAAAGAGTTTCTCAAAATCATATATTTTATCCACACAACAAATATCAAATCAGTAAGTACTGCAGTTCTCTAGATATTTAAGTTAACGGACGCCTCACAAACGGACATACATACATAATACATACATACCGGTACATACATACATATATACATACTGACAGTGCACGCCGGATAGATACCCATCCCAATAGCTTCTATAGACTATATTAGTCTATAGTAGCTAATAAATGAGAGTTAATTACATTCTAATTAAAGTAAACAAGACTTGCTTAAATCAAGATTTTCATGATAAAAAAAACAGCATATCTGTCAGGTTATAAAGAATCTTAAGCAGGTTATCTTTTTATCAGTATTTTCATCCTAGCACATTTTAACTTTCAAATTAACATTGTAAGTAAGTTCCGTTGAATAAGTTGAGACTGTACGTACTCAGAGAAAGCACACTGAAGAGACAAATGTTTGAAACTTAAGAAGTTCAAGGTCATCAAAAGCATCATGTAACACTTTCATTGCACTGTTTACACAGATTGCATAATTGCTATAATAGCACATGAGGAATCTTACAGCCCAGCTTTACCATAAAAACCTTATCACTTTGACCACTCTTTTAATTGACCACTCTATTTTTTCCTCAAAAAGTAATTTTATTTTATCCTTACCAAGTCAACCATAAATGGAAATTAGAACTTTCTCTATCTCTATTTATTTGACCACCCTATCATGACAGACTATTTTGAGCAATTTGTTTTAGATAACATACAGGGCACAATAAATGACGGTTCAGAATATGTCAAAGTTGGGATTCGGAAAGTTTGCCTTTACTGATGTTAAGCATTTTCACAATGAACTGTCCCAAAAAGTTTGAACTTTCTGATAATTCTACACTACCCGGATATGAACTGAAAATGCTCACGTGTTTCATTATATATTGCAGTTGTGTAAAATTGAACCTTTGCCACATGTTTACAACTTCATTGAAAGTATTATGATCAACATAATGAACAATAATCACTGCCGATTAGGTCATGAAGTATACAAATATGTAATAAGCTGAAATAAAAATATTAAAGTTCTTTGACTGCTGTCATTGTATCTCCACTTTATATAGCAAGTGTAATTACCATTGGCCAAGTCCTTCAAGCCATATATGCCGAGCTGTGAAAGCTCATTAGACATGCAAATTATAAATGAGCTGACATGAAAATGTGAAATGACTTTTGATATTCTTTTAACCTGGTATAATCATCAATGTACATAGCATGTTTTGCCAACTTTGATCAAGTAAATCCCAGTATATATCCCTAATAAGCAAAGTTCATTAAATATGTAAATTAGGAATTGGCTTAAGTAAAAATGCTTAATGATTTTCAATGATGTTGTATCACGGTATATGCAATAAAAGTAGCAAGTTTTGTCAACTTTGGTCAAGTCGATTCAGATATATATCCCTAATTAGGAAGGTTCATTAAATATGCAAATTAGGAATTGGCTGAAGAGAAAATGCTTAATGACTGTCTTTAATGTACATAGCAAGTTTCATCAAGTCAATACATATAAATATCCCAAATTATGAAAATTCATTTAATATGCAAATTAGGAATTGGCTGAAGTAAAAATGTCTTTTGACTTTCAATAATGTTATATCACAGTATCTTTGATGTATATAGCAAGTTTCAACAACTACAATCAAGTTAATTCAGATATATATCCCTAATTAGGAAAATTCATTAAATATGCAAATTCTGAATTGGCTGAAGTAAAACTGTTAAATGACTTTCAATAATGTTGTATCATAGTGTCTTTAATGTATATAGCAAGTTTCATAAATTTTGGTCCAGTCAATTCAGATATACATCCCTAATTAGCAAAGTTCATCAAATATGTAAATTAGGAATTAACTGAAGTAAAAATGCTTTATGATTTTCAATAATGTTGTATTATAATATCTCCAATACATGTAGCAAGTTTTGTCAACTTTGGTCAAGTCAATTCAGATATATATCCCTAATTAGCAAAGTTCATTAAATATGCAAATTAGGAATTGTCTGAAGAGAAAATGCTAAATGACTTTCAATAATATTGTATCATAGTATCTTCAATACATGTAGCAAGTTTGGTCAATTTTGATCGTGTCAAATCAGATATATACCCCTAATTAGGAAAGTTCATTAAATATGCAAATTAGGAATTACCTGAAGAGAAAATGCTAACTGACTTTCAATAATATTGTATCATAGTATCTTCAATACATGTAGCAAGTTTGGTCAATTTTGATCGTGTCAAATCAGATATATATCCCTAATTAGGAAAGTTCATTAAATATGCAAATTAGCAACTATCTTTCACGTCACCCCTTAATGGTTCCCACTGCTGATATATCTTGGTGTGATCAACATTTGTAGCAAATCTCATCAAATTGTGTGCAGTTGTTTTAATGTATATCTGTTTTCTCTAAAATCATTAATTATGCAAATTAACAGTAAGTATGCAAGCCACGCCCACCAAAACCTTTTCAGTTCTAGCCATTTGAATTCTGAAGATGTCTACCAAATTTGACTGAAATTCGTTCAGCCGTTTTTGAGATAATGGGGATACAGACACACGGACACACACACAGACACACACACACACACACACACAGACAGACATGGCTAAACCATATGCTCACGTGTGTGAACACGTGAGCAAAAAATTATTTTGGCTTTGATGATTTTCTAATTAATTCAATTATTTAAAATCATATTAATTATTTTTTTCTGGGTGAATTGATAGGGTTTATACAGTACAAGAATTACATACAGTGTAAGTCAAATTTTGATCAAAAATGACAAAAAAATTCCTTTAAAATACAGATTGGCATATTTCATCACAATTTGAACAAATCTAACTTGGGTTGTCCCTTGGGACCTGTATAACAAATACAAAGCTGTCTGACCATGCGGTTATGAAGAAGATTTTTTACCAAAAACGCCTTTTTTGGCATTAATTTTCCTATTTTGAACAATATCAAAAAATAAAAAAAACAGTTTCTCAAAATCATATTTTTCATCTACACAACAAATATCAAATCAGTAAGTACTGCGGTTCTCAAGATATTTGAGTGGACGGACGCCTCACAAACGGACATACATACATACATACATACATACATACATACATACATACATACAGACTGACGATGGACGCCGGACGGATACCCATCCCAATAGCTTCTATAGACTATAGTCTATAATAGCTAAATATACCCAGTTAATTTATTTCAGATTTTTGCCCAAAATTTTGATGAAAAACTGTAACTGATGAAATTTGATGTCCATTTGGTTCAAAATTATCAATTACACAAAATTTATAGAAATTGGTAAAATGTTGCACTAAAATTTTGTTGGGAAAAATACACCACTCAAAGGGTCAAATGCAGGGCAGGAAAAGTGATAATACTGACTTAGAGGGACATTTCTGACGTTCTCACAACTATTAGCTTATCAGATAAAAACACTGGTCAAACTAGGTATACAAATACCGTGTGTGGTACTGTACATCTTATGTCCAGACCAAAATTGTTCAAAAAACAAATTATCATAGACTATCTTTTTCTCTGAAAACAGCAAGAAACATTATAAGTAATCCTTACCCTTGGGTGTTGTTGATTAAACACGGTTTCTCCTGAGACACCTCTGATCAATGTGTCTGGTAGAGCTGTTCTCTCTACGATATGATCATCATGGTGCACTATCCTGCGAGCATAAACCAACGGTGTGAACAATCAGAGGGCTGGTGAAATCAAATGACTGCGGCATAACAGTGCAGAGTAATTTCAAATAAATTATTATTAAGACTTTGCCGTCCATATCATCATTACCAAAACAAAAACAAAAGCTAACAGTCTCAACACAGTTTGATCTATTCATTTATTAAGGGATTGTCAAGGAACACTTTTCCTAGATGCCAACCACAACCACAGCCACACTCATGATACTATCAGTGAATTTGTGAAAGAAAATTTTCAAATTTTACTAGTTTACCTCATGTCTTGAGTTGTTGCTACCTACCTGCCATGCTATCTTTACATCATACATATGTATCACACAAAACAAATCAAAGTCAAAAATTTTTGCTTAAACTTAGCGTTCAAGGAAGCACCAATTTATTCTCACCTAAATCAATAGGAATATATGGATCACTATGCAATACTTTGCATTACAAAAGTAAACTCTACAATATTGAAAATGTTTTAAAATCAACAATGATGTCATTCTGCGTATTAACGAGATTGTAAAAATCTTTGCTTTCATGAACACAGGGTTCTCAAGCAGTTCTCTGATAAAGGATGGTGAGATTTTCAATCCCTGTTCTTCTTTTACAGGATTGATGTGCACTTGTCATAATTAAGGTTATTTTTTTGCTGTTGAACTTCACCCACCTTATCGACTAGATCTTCCATTTATGTGATTTGAGTCAGTAAACAGTAAATTGTTGACTGAACCGGGTGAGAAATCTTGAATAAATTGAAACTTCCAAGAGAATTATTTACTCTGCTTTACAAACTTACATCCCTAATCCAACTAAACCCTGTCTGTCTACACATTTCTCCTATACATATCTCAGCTTTGAATAGCTGCACAATAATTTTTCTACAAAACAAAACTAGTAGAATGGAGTTGTTTGCCATACTTACCATTCTATGGTCAATCTGATGAAACACTTGAGTTGGCATCTCCCATTGCATGTTCTACAGACCACATGACCATGTCCATGACACAGAAAGCACCTGAAACGAAAGTCCAAAATGTCATCAGTTTCTAAACACCTGACATTTCAACTTTGTATTGTTCCAGGGTGAGAAATAGGAAACAGTACCGTATTTTCTACACAATAATTTGATTAAAGTCAGTTTCTTTAGACTTTCAACTCTACTTTGTTAAGCTTGGAGATAAGTTTGTTTTGGTAAACTGACCTTTTCCTTCCCCATCCGTGACAGAAATGACACTGTCTGCGTTCATGTCGACCTTCATGATAATGTGTGTGATGACCGCGGCCATGACAATGAGTACAGCGTGTCTGCAACATACAATCAATCAGTCAATGACACAGTGACCCTTATAAAGTAAAATTGCTAAAATATCAACATTTATGATAATTCATAAAAAACACCAAAAAAAAAACCAAAACAAAACAACGATGTTGTTGTAATATGCATACCCTTCCTCTTCCATAGCAATGATAACATCTTTTTCTTCCAAGACCAAGGCAGTCATGACAAGGCTGATGAGAAACAAACAAGCAAAAGGCGGGTCACCAAAAGTTCACATAAAAATACAGAATGTTGGGAAATCCAACATCCTAAGATGACTTCAACGTGGAACTGAAACTGTTGTCTTGATCTCTCAATGGTAGACATCTTAGGTCGCAAATTGCCGATTGACGTGACCCACACAAGATATGCATACTGTTGACACAACAGTGAGTATCAGAGTTCACTGACACACAGACCCTGATCCCAAACTGCTAGTTTTTATTTCGATTGTTACATCAGAATGTTCTGAAACTGTGATGTAACATTTGATATCAGTATGACAAATCAAAGTTTGTATTTTGTTCTCCACATCGTTGGCATAATTTGAAATTATGTTCTGTATCAGGATTAGTTCGTTTGATGAATTATCATCTTGTCACTGTTACGATAACATACCTTAACGGATGCAGTATGCGGAACTTCAACATGGGTAACTTGTGCTGTGAAAGGCGGTGGCTGTCGGGCTTCTATTTGCCACGGTCCTGGTGCTGGGCCATTATAAGGACCATCAATCGGCTGACCTGAATGCAATACAAATAATGAAGTTAATATTAACCCTTTGAGCCCTGCAATTTTCCCCCCAAAATATCAGGGCAACATTTTATCAATTTTTATGAATTTACTGCAAGTTATTCCATGGGCTGCACTTTTTGACCAAAATTTTGGGAAAAATTTGAAAAAATTGACTAGATCTGAAAGAAATTGTGGGCGTTGTATCGTGTAAATGCAAGAAAAATCGATTTTGGCACTCAAAGGGTTAATTCAATAAACAGTGCACAAGGCAACATTTCTTGAATACCTAGAGAACTAAGTTTATCTGTTATGTTACATGCATGTGATGTGATAATATTTCAAGAGGTCTGACACAATTCAAACATTCACTGATGGAAAATCTTTTGGCAAAAATGCAGGTGCATGTCATTCACACACAATGCGAGAATATTGATTTCTACCATGGCCAGGTCTTGATTGTTTGTATTGTGGAGGAAAGGTTTTACCACTGCTTGGAGGTAACGACTGGTTGATCATATTCTAAAACCACAACAAAACTGTTTCTTGATTGTATAGATATCTATGCACATAGGTAATGCAAACCTCAAAAGTGACAAAACTCTCTTCTAGGAAACTGTAAAGCATTCTCTTTCAAAATCAAGAACAAAAAGGGTCACCACGAACATTTTGGAATTGGGGAAGCAAATCATCCAAAATTCAACACTATTTGAAATTCAAAATGGCTGCTATCCCCAAGGTTACTCTATGGGGTAAAATTTAAATTAAAATT
This sequence comes from Ptychodera flava, assembly GCF_041260155.1. NCBI lineage: Eukaryota > Metazoa > Hemichordata > Enteropneusta > Ptychoderidae > Ptychodera > Ptychodera flava. Next base: position 34,502,358 of record NC_091933.1, read on the forward strand.
TTCAATTTTCACAGAAACAACATATCTCTTATGTGACATGTTACATAGGGAAAATTTCATTTATTCGACAGGTTTCAAATTGAGTTCATGAAAACAACTGACCAGCAAAATATTGTAAACATTTGAGAGTCTTGAATATCTGTCCCCAAGGCTCATTCTACAATAAATACAAGTTTCTAGTTGTATCTATTATGGACTTATGGACTTCACTAACCATGATATGGTTCCTGTGCCCACTTGGTCGATCTCTTCTCTGTAAAGGTGTCAAGAATATACTGAAATAAAAGAATATTTGTTACAACTGGTGTTTCAGATTTGATATCTACACATAGTCTGTGAATCACATGAGACTCTGTGTTTGAGGTGGTTTTGTCTTATGTAAAGACATTGTTCACCAATATTTCTGGATCTAGTAATTTTTTATCAATCCCCAAATTAATTTGAAAGAGGCATGGCCTCTAAAATCTTTATAACAAGTTCACAAACATGCCTATAAATTAAAGAAACATACAAAAGGAAATTTCACAAACCTTAATTTTTACATTTTTTATCAGATATCTGCATGGGAACAAAATAATCTTTTGTGTGAAAGATGTTTAATTTTCTTTCCTAGAGCTAAGACCTATTGACTGCAACATGGCAACTGGAATATCCACCGAGACACATCATTGTCTGTTGAAATTCTCTTCAAGTTTTTGTTTTTGTGAATATTTTAGCCAGTCATATGAAGCCACGTGCCACTGCCTTTAGATATCACAGAAGTACTTGTAGGATTTATCAAAGATATCACAGAATGCAGTCACTGATAGAAGAACCTACTGCAATTTAAAATAGCTTCAACAATTGTTCAGCGGAAGAGGAGCATTTGGTTAATTTAGGAATTACTGACACATTTCAATTACAGTACTATTCCTTTGAATGTTTTAATTCAGAATGGCAAACAATTTTCAATACGGGTAACATAAAAATGCAGTGAATTTGTAGTCAAACACATTCTACACATAACATATGTTCTACTGTTATCCTGGATTGTAATATTCATTTGATGAAATATGTTTGCCAATAGATACTGGTACAATCACCTATAAATACACTGTCCAGACAAAGAATTAAACACAAATTTGAAGGTTGTACAAAAAACTGGGAACTTTTTGCTTTAAAGACAAGAGCTGTGATAAACTTACATGGAAAGCATTTGACGGCATGATATTACTGAATGATAACTCCCTTGCTGCTTTGGCGCCATAGCAACAGTTTTCGGACACATGCTGCAGCAAGGCGTCCCTGGCTTGGTCCTCAGTGATAGTTGGCATACTGTTTGGAATAAAACACCAAAACAGACATTAGTTTTACAGTGTCTCAAGACATAGTAATTCAATGAACTGTTTTATTTGGTGAATGTTACAGATTCGCTGCCGCAATGGTTTTCCTCCACCAATGAACATGTAGTGAACTTGTATGCATGGAAATTTGTTCACATTGTAATTAAGGGCCATTTCACATATGAATTTTGCACAAATTTGTGCAGCTATAAAAATTTTAACTGTGAAGGAGGGTAAGGAATCCACTTTATTCTCCTCCAATTAATGGGGTATTGATTGATGGGATCCTACATAAATGATGTAAAACTTGACAGCAGCACTATGTTTTCAGTGTATGCAAAGTTTAAGGTATGCAAAGATGGTATCAAAGGAAAACAGGAAAGAAGAACAAAAATGACTGCTTTGTTAAACATTAATAGCACACAGCACTAGAAATTACCAACAAATCTCTCTGATTTGCCAAAAATGTCGATAACTGACACTGTTTAACCCTTTGAGTGCTGAAGTTGATTTTTGAGATTTTTGTAAGTTGTACAATAGTGCTACAAAATTGCTCTCTCCTTTCTCAATTATGCATGATTTTCTGTATCATTTTAAAAGGGAAGTGAGAGAAACACTGTACCGGTACTTCAAAAGTGTGTCTTCAGAATTCACTGACTAGTCTTGGGAGTTTTCCTACCCATGGGAGACACGCCCACCTTGAATCTGGGAGACACGCCCACCTTGTACCCGGAATCTCAGACAGTACAAGTATTAATGAGATATCTCCAGTATTATACGGTAGTGCTTGGCCCAGACACAGGTTCCTATTGTGCCAAAGAACTACAAAGGAATGTCATGGTGTCTCATGGCGACTTGTAAGATATTTGAATCAGTAAGGTGCCCGAGATACAATACCAGATTGACAGGAATTGGGTCACCAGTGTCCATGCTGGCCAATCAGTGACCTCACTTGGGTTTCAATACAAAAAGAAATGTGCCATCAATTCTGACTAATGACATTCTATATGTAATGGAGGACGGAATGCCATATACCATGTATGAACATATGAGACCATGCAGCTTTAAAGGGCCAGTGGCTGTAACTTCAGATTTCTTTGTCTATTTTGTTTTCGATGTCAACCACAGTTTGTTGTTGTAATCCTCCTAGCATATTGAGAGATACACTGTTGAACTTGCCAACTCAGCCTGTACAGGTGTAGACATCATTGTTATTGTTGACAAATGAATTCTGGTTCGGACTAGAATTAATTCACATGTAAACAATTAACAGTGCATTTTACAAGTATAGAACAGAAGCTGTATTGACAAGCTAAATACATGCAAATGTTGTTGTTAAAATTACGTACTCTGGGGCGTAGAACAAGAAACTTTAGTTAACTTTAACAAAAGGCTGAAATCATCAAAGGTTACAGCTACTCGCCCTTAAAATGCTTATTGTCCAACTGTGAGTTAATTTTATATATGTCATAAATATGAAAGGACTCACTTTGGTGTCACCTCTGACTGTTCAGGATAGCTAGACTGCATCATAGCTTCATTGTAGCTTGGAGGAGGCAACGGAGCTCCTTGCATGTTATCATACCCTGATACCTGGTCCATTTTTTCCGCCGGAGGCGCCGTTGGCTGTGGAGCCTGTGAATGATGGAGAAATCATGGTACACAAAATTCAAAACTACAAATTTCTGGATATGATTCAAACAGGAACAAATTCAGGTAGCTGATATGATCAGATTGAAATGGATCCATTAGTTTTATTTGACATCTTTATGACGTTCACTTTCTATTCCTCTTGATGCGAAATTAAAAATCACTGGTAAGGATATTGGATAGACTTAAAGGCACTGTTCGCGATCCCTGGGATCGCCTTTATTCTAGTCTGTAAGAAGATTATGAAGGGTGTGATAGCCTTTTGTTTTCCATTGAAATTGTAATCTGGTGAGTAATTTTGTGATGAGACGATCTGGTGCCGTCACAGGCCTTTAAAAATACATCTTCAAACAAAGGTGACGTGGATTACTCTTTCACAAACGATTGACTGGACTACTCACAGTGTCTGTATTCCCAAGTCAGAAGATGCGTCATTCAGACACATTGATGGCTTACCTGTACATTGGGATTATCTTCCACATCATCGTCTGGAACTTCTCCTTCCCATGTAGGATTGTCAACTGCTTGAACATTGCCTCCATCTGTTGGAGGGTACCCTTGCCCGGCTGCCCCACCCTGTGGAGGGTAGCCCAGGGGTGCACCTCCCTGTGGAGGATAGCCCTGGGGCACACCTCCCTGTGGAGGGTAGCCCTGGGGTGCACCTCCCTGTGGGGGATAACCAGGATATTGTGGTTGTCCTTGTGGATGTGGATAGTTGGGCTGACCTGTTGCATACGTAGGATATGGTGGAGCCTGTCCATATCCACTGTGCAAGATAAAATAAATATGTGAATGAAAAAGTTCAAACAGCATCAGTAACCTTCTTAAACCTTTTCCAAATGAACACATACTAGAGGTATAGAGTTTGCTCCTATCAGAGATTGAAATAAAAGAATCCATCAATCTCTTGACAGTATAGATATGTTACAGTAATTATTTGGTTTTACTCACGATTTTACTGTAACCATATTTCTCAGTGAAATATTCATGCTCATGATTGGCTTAAACCCCACCATAGGCAGGTTTTACATGAGATTTGGGTACTGTTAAATGCTTATTGCACATGGAATGAACCACTCCGAGAGTGCTGTATCTCATGGAATGAAAATTGTACTCAAAAAGAGTGTACATATGTATGTGCTGGGGATATTTATGTTACGCTACATATTATATAGTTGTATCTGGCATTTATGGGTGGTTTTCTCTCAAGTTTTAATATCTAAAGAGGAGAAAAACAAACAAGGGGGGATTCATAGCACAGTGTGATGCATGCTCTACCATTGGCGGTGGGGGTGAGACAGACGACAAAAAATGATCATGCTGGCATGGAAAAGTGCAAACAAAATGTTCTAATGTGGCAATTCTGAAAGCAAAGTTTACACTGCTCTTGTATCAATCATTTAATTGCCACTATCGCTGATTTTTCCTGTTATCTAACACTAATCGTCCAATCAGAATGGCATACTTGACACACTGATTTTAGAATATTAAGTATCATGGTCTATTTTGGTAGGATTGAAAAGATGCTAATCTCTGACACACTGCTAAGTTTACAGATTGAAATGAGACAGGCCATCCTGCCAAGAAACACTTGCCCTTTTGTCTGCATGCATTGCTACTATTCAAGTATATCCAAGCAAAACTAGCTGAAGCTTTCAAATATTCAAAGTCAAACCATGACGGATGTACAAATTTTTTTTTGTACGTGTACATGGTCAAACCCAATCGATTAAAATCAGATGCAGAGTATGGCGACGTATATACACTTACACGGTAGGCGACAGCAAGAGAATACCGCGCAAGTATATACGCCGTACTCTACATCTGATTTTAATCAGATTTAAGGTCAAATCAAGTAAACCAAGTGAACGCTTGAATGGAGATGCTACCTCCATAAAGTCACGTGTTAGTTTCGATTGCATAATATACTGAAAATGAAAGTAAAAGGCAAAGACTTCCCTCCATGAGCGTGGGGAACCACGGTCCTTCCTCCTTTGTGGGAGGACCGTGGCAAAACCAAGCAAATGCGAATATCGATAAGCTTGCGGCCCTTCAAGTTCAAGTTTAAAACTCTTTTGTCCTTCACGGTCAGTGACTCTTTCTCCAGACGAATGAAATTATGCATTGGACTCTGACCCTAGTCGACGTTTAACTACTGTCCCGATAAAATACGCCAGTTTTGATTGTATTATGCCTTTATCCTGAGTGAAAATAACACTAAGTGACAGCTTCCTCCTACTACCTCCATGGCTTTACATTTGCGGAGAGTTAAAATGGCGACAAAGCGAGATCGTGACGACAGTCGGTTGATTTCGACCCCTCAGAACTACACGTACATGTACTACATCTACGAATTGTACATCGACGATTCAGTCGAATGTCGATCACGAACTTGCAGATTAACTCTACGTTTGGCTAGCTAGACGTGAACTTACGTAGAACTAGGTGGAGTATCCGTCAATTTTGCATAGGGTACCGCCATGGTACTGTGTTGTACTGCAACACTGCACTGAGAACTACAGCATCAGTGGAGAAAACAGGCGGTTGACCGTTCAACATCAAAATTTTATGCATACCGAATGCTGTCACTTGATATGATATACGTAAACAAGGTTCTTACCCGCCTTGCATGAGAGGTTGTTTTTCGGACATGTTCACAAGAGTACTACCGCTACACAACTTCCAACAAGTTTCGTCGTTTGAAAAAAGTGCACTGCTAAAGCCGTGGCTTGACTAAATTCTCATTGTCAAATTTAAGAGATTGTAGATTTTGCTGACGAGACAAACTGAAAAAACGTGGGCTGAGTACGAGTATGGTGGTAAGGTCACTGAGTCACCAATATCTTTAATACGTGGAAACACTAAATACACGGAACTCCCCTTTCTGTCGCTGTCACATGATCTCTTGTCATCGTGTCTCCCACTGTCCCAGGATGCCATGGGGAGAAACCACTTTATTTTTAGATGGTGTAAGTTGCAAACTTTAATGTCAAGGTTACATATGGCAAATCTGGACTCTACATTGGCACGATTGTTGGGGGTGGGGGGTGTCATGGGCTACGGTCAGCAGACGACGTGTCTGTCAGACAGATGCATTGACACCGCGGCCTGCTTTGACAAAGATCGGTGTACATGTATGGCGGGTGCCTCATATATGGGGCAGGATGCGCTTAGGGATGGACCATTAGACCTTGGGAGGGGGTGGTCACAATGAAATTGTGAAAATTTTTTTTTCACTATTGTAAATTTTTAAATTTTTTTTTTCCAATTGAGATTAGCTGTGCAAATTTTTTTTTTCAGAGTAAATTTTCAGATTTATAATTTTTTTTTAGTTCGTTGCTGTCTGAAGATAGAGGGGCAAAGATGTGGTGCGAAGCACCACAAGCGGCCGCGCAAGTGGTCACTCCTACTGCTGTTGGAGTTTTTGAAAAATAGAGATTAAAATGGTGTTATTTGGTGGCACTTGGGGAGTATTTTTGCGGGGGGGGGGGAAGGTCAGGAGGGGCCCGGGGATGTCCCCCAGTTGGCGCTTTTGAAAAATAGAGATTAAAATGGTGTTATTTGATGGCACTTGGGGAGTATTTTTGCGGGGGGAGGTCAGGAGGGGGTGTCCCCCAGTTGGAGCTTTTGAAAAATAGAGATTAAAATGGTGTTATTTGATGGCACTTGGGGAGTATTTTTGCGGGGGGGGAAGGTCAGGAGGGGCCCGGGGGTGTCCCCCAGTTGGCGCTTTTGAAAAATAGAGATTAAAATGGTGTTATTTGAAGGCACTTGGGGAGTATTTTTGCGGGGGAGGTCAGGAGGGGGTGTCCCCCAGTTGGAGCTTTTGAAAAATAGAGATTAAAATGGTGTTATTTGATGGCACTTGGGGAGTATTTTTGCGGGGGGGGGGGGAGGTCAGGAGGAGCCCGGGGGTGTCCCCCAGTTGGCGCTTTTGAAAAATAGAGATTAAAATGGTGTTATTTGATGGCACTTGGGGAGTATTTTTGCGGGGGGAGGTCAGGAGGGGGTGTCCCCCATTGGAGCTTTTGAAAAATAGAGATTAAAATGGTGTTATTTGGTGGCACTTGGAGAGCATTTTTTTCAGATTACACATCTTCCTCTGAAACATGGTCTTCTTGCTCCTCAGTAGCTTCCTATAGTTTTGAAAATTGACTATTTTGTTTTCTGGCTTCCCTTTCTACTGCGTGGTGAAATGCCTACATTCACCCCACCAAACATCATGCATATCTCATGATTTACAATTGATTTTGACAAGGTGAGAAGCTGTTTGCAAAATATAGTGAAATTTGCATATTTGTGTTTTTAGAGCAATTGTTGCCCTTTTTTGATCAAAACATCTATTTCTCTGTAGCAGCATGTCCAAATTGATTGGATGTGTATAGATGTGGTGAAATTTCAATATTTGTCTTTTTAGGGCAATTTATGCCATTCATGGTAAAAAAATCTGTATTCTCTGAAAGGGCTTGTCCAATTTCTTTGAAATTTGCTACATAAGTCCTTTAAGATTTGTTTAAATCATGCTCTTTTTGTGGTGGAAAAATTCTTCAGATAATTGTCATTCAGCATTTGCTACACACAAACGATTATTCATGCAGATTTATTCAGTATTTGCTATAGAGAAACCTTCAAAGTTTAACCCTTTTGTGTGTTTTTGTGTTGGGATTTGTTGGATAGATGGCATTCTACGTAGTGTATTGTTGAATGTTAAAAATGTGTTGCTGTTGTTTTTGAGGCTGTTTTTTTTTGAGAAAAAAGAATTGAAAATGCCTTTTTAAGAGCAAAATAATACATACTTGTTGTTTTATCATTATTGACGTGTTTCTACTTGTTCACCCATTCTTGCATTCATCATTGCAATAAAATGCTGTGAAAAAAATGAACCTGATGTGGCCTGCATCTGTTTACCTTGATCTTAAAAGGCAAATACAACTTTCTGTCTTGACAACCATACCATAGTTTCAATGTTTTACCTAGTGTACCTGCTTGGTTTGTACGCAGGAAACAAGTAGAAAACAGGCTCTATAATTTTATAATTTTAAAGTGATCAGAATACAAAAGTCCTGAAAAGATAAGATAATCACAACTTCCAGTATAAGGGATACAGTCACTCTAAATGTATAAATTAAAATTAAAAATGTGCCTGGAGGATGTACTAAAAAATACAGAAAGTTGCTTCCTGTCGGTAAAATCTAAAAAAAATTCAAGATTTTAAAGATTTTTGCAGATTTTTTTTTACGCATTTGTCTTCTTATTTATTTTTTTTTATTTTGCAAACTAGTTTGAAGATTTTTTTCCCCTAACTTTCTGCTCTGAATTTTTTTTTTTTTTTACCACCCCTTCCCAAGATCTAATGGTCCGTCCCTTACCCTTTCGAAACACCTGACACTCACTTCTTTGGTCTTTTACCAGTTCACATATAAGTATCTTTCTTTCACGACTTCGGGTTCGACTGTGTTATGTGTACCGGTACTCTGTTCATAGTCTCGATGTGTGTTTATCCTAATATACGACTTTTGGCCTATGATTTTTTGATTTATACCGGTATGATTATTAGGAATCCCATGACCCCGTGTACCTGAGCGCGTCTCCTCCTTGGAGCGCAGCGCCCTCAAACGATGGATTTTCTTGATGCTACCGCTATCTTTTGTTGCTAGGCTTATCTGTAGCTGTCAAAGCTACAGATAACACTGTGGAGATTGTCAGGTTCAGAGCAACGTAGTCGTGTGTAATTCATTGGATAACACACGGTCCCTCTATCATAGGGGACAGCGGATAGTATTTCTATGCAATCATGCACCGTCACTGTGATTTAGAAATCCAAATTACTTTAATCCCAGTGGCACGACTCTCCAGGAAATTAATGGGCATCTAAAGCCCTGGGCATGTTCCCAAAATCACAGAACAGGGGGAGTTTCTTGTTCATCAACTGGGTGTGTGAAACACGAAAAGTACTTTTCTGCAAAACTGATCCGTGAAAGGATATGAATACTCATTTGAAATTTGGTAAATAATTTTCACGCATGTTCAGTTTTGTCAGCGCTATATTGAAAATGAGATTTTTTTTATAAAGGACGTCATCATGTACTCTTTTCCCAAACGTTATCACGACTTGCTCCAGACTGTAATTGAGGTAAGCTGGAAAAGACATCAAAGATAGACTACATTACTCATACGCAAAATGGTTGCAACTGTATTTGTAATTCTCTCATCACTTCTGGATTAGGGATTATTTTCAGGTTCATTTTTATCCAATATTTCCAACAATATGGGTCTCTTTTTAGTTGAAAATCCCAATTAAGGGACGTTTTCGAATTTTGCGGAACAAGCTAGTGGCAAGCCATTTCTATGAGTGCCAGCACAGGACTGGAAATTTGAAACTTTGATTTTCCTTATATCATTGGTCATTTGGGATGGGTAAATTCATTTTTCTTTTATGTGCAATTCTTTTTATCGTAACCCCTGGAAAAATGAGAGGTCCAGGCTCACGATACGTCCTTGACTGAATAAAAAGATTTAACCAAAGTTGGGCCTTCCTCCCAAAGATATTACCAAAGACATTTATTAAAGAGGAACTTTCACTCCCATAGAATAATTTATGTCTGGCATCGTGCTCAAAGAATGCAACCACGGCATATTGCTCAGTCTATTAGGGATACTGGTAGTAATACACTGTATTTTCCGCTCAATCCGAGTGAGACGGACAAGACCGGAGTTCTTTAATTTTCCTAGACTGGCCTTTTCCAGATCAAATCAGTAGTTTTATGGTTTTTACAAAGAAATCGAGAGCATGACGCAAGATATAAGTTTTGGGTTACCATAACAAAAGTACAGAGGGGCTCTCGACGATAGAAAACACCGGGAGAAAACAATGGATATCAATCATTTCAGGGGAAGTAGCGGGCTACATAGACTGAAAGATCAGTCGCCTGAGGGCGCTCTCTACGCACCCCTGGGATCTTTCAGTCTACAGGCTGGCTACACAGCTGTATGCACAAACATTTTAACATTTTCAATGCTTCTCAAATACACATGTACCTGCGACGTTATAACTAACAGACAATGTCAGGCACATGCTGCACATGGGTTGCACGGCTGTCAGATGATTCAACCGTCATTTATACTGGTATATCAAATTGAAAAGACACTTAACTTGCGATGTACTCTAGGCAAAAATAGTACAGTTCACACACAGTCCCTCTATAGAGGGACGGTGGTTCACAACAGCATATTGAGGAACAGGATTCTGTCTATCTGGTCAATGTACTGATCCAAGTAAAGATTATACTAGTATTTGTCACGAAGGCAAACTCTCTTCCAGAGCTTTGTTTATCGGAAAATGTCACGCCATCCAGGGAAACATTGTCATCCTACTGTAAACCAAGCACGCACAGACACAGACACATGCAGACACAGACAGTGCACATTTTCAGAGTACATATATATCCATCCAATCATGGCCTACGGTACATACCGTCATGGGACTGATGTGACCTAGGCAAGTTAATCGGTACACTTAAAAAGCCAAATGCTTCTGAGTAGGTTGAACAATAAATGTCACTAGTACACATTAATTTGTAAACATGATGACACTAATAAAATCTCATGTAGATAAAATAATATTGTCGTTTATTGCTGTGGTAAGCAGTTCAAGTACTACAACTCCACTGGTACAGAAACATCCAAAAGCAACAATTTTAAAATCATTTGCTTCTCAAAGAATAGCCTAGATTTGTTATGGAGGTTTTTTTGCATCCACTTTTCATGATGATGTCAGCTGTGATTTCTTTTTCTGTTTTGTCCACTTCAAGGGGTTCTCAGACTGATTGACTGCCGTGTCCCATGCCTTCTTGTGAAGTGTGTACAGCTTCATTGCTGCCTGTGCGTCTTCAATCTGTCAAAAAAAATCCAACACAAAGCATTGGCTGAATCATCTCCAGTGATATACCGGTAAGCTGCAGGGTCTGACTGGGTCCAAATGGTGGTTCCCATAATTTGCATTCCCCTCAGTAACTACATTGGCTGGCTACTCTCTGAGAAACTTTGGAAAGCAACCATTTTGATGATGTCAGGCATACATTGTCAAGATGATACTATATTTATACCATCAGGGCAATTTTATACTATCAGAAGGCAAAGCACCATTACCACCAAGTTAAAGCCCCCTCTCAATTATCAGATTTATCTAATATAAATATTATGTACTTGGTGAATTATTCAATGCAAAACAAAAGAATGACAAACTGTTAATGCGCTATTGACACATTCGCTAATGTGAGAACCTGGGATTAGGGCGCCTTTAATGTGTCATTAAATCTTTCTGGTAGCTGGTCAGTCACCTGCTCTTACTTTTATAATTCCATAAGCAGGTAATAACATGCGATATTAAATTAACAAGATTTTCTTGATATCCAATGTATGAAATCAAAAAATGATTATTACTGAGTGCAGCGTGATAGGAAAATGTAAGCACTTACAGAGTTGTGTTCTCCTTGCTGTACTGACACATGTAATATCTCTTTGGCTAGTTTCTTCAAGCCTGGTCTGTTGGTCTGCCCAAGGTAAAATGAGACATTTCAATACCAGGATTTAACAATGATGAAAATCAGAGGACAATCTGTCAGTGTATGACAGATGATGTATACGGTAGGGATATGCATTTTAGAAAATGTGGAATAGAAGACAAGAGTTACTCTATCACAAGTACTGCATTTAAGACAATTTTTAAGCTTCAAATATTCATTAACTGTCTCATTGACAGTGATGATGAAACATACCCTAAGCATTCTTCTAAATGGCTTGTATCTGGCAGTGTCACGGAGATACCTCTTTGGGTGGCTGAGATACAACACCTGTTGAACGAAATAGATTGAAAAAAGATCATGATTGATGGCTCTGACACTGTGAGGTAAACATCCACTTACTTTGACAATTAAGAACAATTTGATAGAAACAACATTCTGAAAAGGAAAACAATATTCTTGCAGATCAGCTGGTATTCTTGACCATAGTTTACGTTGAGAAATACCAGTACTCATGATTTCTACCAGCTGGTATTGACTTCTGTTTACATTAAAAGTTACTCATAATTGCAAACCATTGCAAAAATTATTCAAATCTTTGTGGAGTGTGACATTAGTCCTTCAAAAGATTTTTTAACTACTATATACTGGTTTTTGCCTTGAATTATCAAAAGTTGAACAATGCTGCAGTATATTGCTACAGGAATCACAGTTGGTTTGAAGGGCAGGTAGCTGTAACTTTGATGATTTTTTAACCCTTTCACCACCATGGTTTGACCCAAATCCATTGTTTTCTATGGTAAAGTTGGACCTGTATACAGGAACTGGGGGTGAAAGGGTTTTTTAAAAATATTTTTGCTTCAAGGCGTATTAGGTTCTGTTGGAATAATAACTCAATAGAGTCAATCTGCGTTAATGTTTCTTCTGTGCTTCTGGAATGGCAAAAATTACAGACAGCGAAACTTCAGTGAATTAAAACTGTGACAGTATTGTATGAAGGAAAACTCCTTTGAAAAGTATTTTCTCTTCTCTTGTTTTGTACCCTAGACAAGTATTGCACATTTTTCCTGACATCACATGTCCACAATGCATAAACATGGTCATGTATTGAAGCATAACAAAATAACATGTTGTCACTGCCCTCTTCTTTACCCCATAAGGTATAAACTGATATACAGTACCAGAATCACATAACTTGTAGCTTTTCCGCGCTGTTGGCCTACCTGCTGGTGCGGAACTTCGCGGTAACACCTCTTTGTTAGCTGTTGATTTTCTTTGTCCTCGATTGCGGTAAATGCGGTAAGTGAACAATAGTTCCCGCAGCAGTTGCGACAAGTACAACAAAAGAACGTGCGGTATTGCGGCAATTGACGAGGTGTTAATGACCCCAAGTTGTTGCCGCACAGACCTTTTGTGAAGGTTTGCTTTTGCCCCGCCCTCTGAGTTTACGATCACGATCACAAGTTTTCACCATAGCGATCTCGGCAAAGTTGGGTACCTGAAAGCATTTCTTGCATTTTTTTCCTTTGTACTCTTTGTAAGTGTACGGTAATGTACAGTATACAGCAAAACTTGCATTCAGACTCGGCTGGTTTTTGATAGCATTTAGACGTGTTCAAGACGCATCTGAGACGCGTCCGAGACGCGTCGAAAACACGACTCTTGCAGCTCATCTCACAATGGAAAGATTGTCAAAAGTGCCCTTCGTAATGTACATACAATACTCCTATTACCTCGCGTTTTTGCCTCGTTCTTGACGCTCCAATTCCTTTGTCTACTATCATAAATGTAGCAACTTTTTGCCCAGTCAATGTTTAATAGTGCAAACATTTGAGAAAAGAACGATTGATTATATGTTGTTGCTCCAAAACTGCCCAGGTAAACTCATTGCATTATCGATATCGAGTTGACCATGCGTTGTTCACTGTGCATGCCCACGAGAAAATCATTATCGAATGGTCTGGCCCGATGCCACGAAGTAATTGCTAATACCGGAAGTAGCATGTACAGTTGTGGTATTGTTGACAAAATGAACAGCTTTCAGTTTGGCAACAATCTGTTTTATTACACTGTATGCATATGTATTATTGCCCGATTACTGTATTACTGTTTAACCCTTGCGTCCTTTTTACATAGGCATAGGATTAAAAAACACCAAGAAACGACAGCTCGCATAGGAAATAAAATTTACTACGAAAACCCAGATCTTTTATTTTCGTCTTTTCCTTTTTTCATGATGTTCTGAGGTTGCGTCATGCGTTAGATGAACGCTACACAATAAAACAGAGTGATTAGTTGATGAGTACGTTGTTACGAAAAACTCATGTCTACGCAGTTGTAAGTGTTTCTCGTTCGTGGCATAGATGTCAAGCAGATGATGGTCAAGGGGCCGAATCGATACTAAATACGGTCTCACGTTTATCCCGCACCGTTCGGAGAGGTTACTGTATCAGCTATTGTTAAAAACGTAACGATTTAATTCCCATTTGAGTACAATAACCGGACAGGTATAAATGGAATTCATGTTTGAATCCAATCGAAATTTACCTCTGCTCTGGCGGAAATCAACCATAGGCAGGCTTTACCCAGCTTTCCTGCAATTTCGATGAGCATGTCATGTCCGCAAACGACATTTTACGTCTTCTTTATCATTGATTGCAATACCAACGAAATGTTTAAAAGGGAACTTCCAAACATAGAGGGAATGGCTCGGCAATTAATTCTGAATGAAATCACAAATGCGAGTTCGAAGTCTGGCAACAAACTTTTATTAAATACATTATTATTCGATCACTGTATTATTGTTTTAACCACTTTCGTCCTTTTTACACAGGCATATAATGAAAAGACCAAGAAATAACAGCTATCATGGGAATAAAATCAATTACGAAAACCCAGATCTTGTATTTTTCGTCTTTCCTTTCTTTATAATCATTCCGAAGTTGCGTTATGCCTCAGGTAAACACCACACAATAAAACGGAGTGATTAGTTGATGAGTTCGTTTTACGAAAAAAAACCCATATCTACGCAGTTGTAAGTTGTTACTCGTTCGCGGCTTAATTGTCGAGCAGATGATTGTCAAGGGGCCGAATCGATACTAAATACGGTCTCACAGTCACATTTATTCCGCACCATATGGAGAGAGGTAGCACGTAGCGGCTACGGTATTGTTAAAAACCCAACGATTTCATTCTCATTCGAGTAAAATAACGCGACAGTTGTAAATGCAATGCATGTCATATGGTTAGGTCCACGGTCTCTCCACGTGGAAGGACCGTGTTAGGTCGAAAACATTGGCGAGAAGTAAGATAAATAACCCGCGAAATTATCGAGAAAGTGTAGATCGCATCGTCATTGCAAAAGCATGGCCCCCATGACCTTTGGACTCTGCATGACCTTGATCACATAACGTTGTCATAAAAGTGGCAATATTGTCGATTAAAGCACGGTCCCTCCACAACTTGTGGAGGACCGTGATTAAAGTAATTTCGAAAATAACTGCAGTGATAAATATTTCTTCTAAAATGAATCCGCTAAAAATGACTCACCAAAAGAGGTTTAAATCTTCTTCCTTTTCCCTTGTTTGAGATCATGACAGAAGCATTTCATTGTAATGTGAACGTTAACGAAATTTACCTTTGGCGGAATCAACCATAGGTAGGTTTTACGCCACTTTGCTGTTCGATTTTAACCAAGGCAATTTCGATGGATATGTAATCTCGTGTTGGCTGTCAACAACGCTTTCAGTGGTGACGCAACATACTCTGAATTTTGTAGAGGAATGTATTCTGAAAAGGTTGCCTTGTCAGTTGCTTGACATGTATCATGTCATTGTCACTTTACAGTACGTGACAATGACATAGTGCTCTTACACTCGGACGGAGATAACTTATCCTTGTCACTGTCGGCAAACGTTACAGCAACAATGTCGTAATTCTACTGGTAATGCAGTATTGTACATGCTGTTAAACAATTAGATTGATTGGGGAGGACACCGCGACATTGCACTTTTATATGATATCCTATATTTACGGTACTAGACTATACAATATCGAAGTTAGATTGGCTTAGCTAGATCTATAAAGGGCTTAAATCTCCGATATATATCGGATATTTACTTGCGATTTGACAGAATCTAGTATCGTCTAGTATCGAAGCTAGAGTCAGTCTTTGGAAGTCGGGTTTGGCCAGAACTGTGAGGTGGTGAAATCTCACCGCAGTCCTGAAAACGTCGATATGTCAAACTTTGTATTAGATTGTAAATATCCGATATTTAAAAATTGTGCAAAGTCGCGCCTTCATGTGATTGGGAGAACAAATGTTCATGTACTTTTATAAGTGCACATTCATGAGCTGCCTCGGACATTCATGACCATGCATATTCCATTCCCGACTTTGATAATTCCCGAAACGAATACACAAAAATCATGTACAACGTAACAATGCACACAACGACGCAATCGTACATACTTCGGGGCACAATTAATCTTAGATTTATTTCTGGAGCTTGCTCAGTATAGGTCTTTAAAAACATCACTGCACATCGCATTGATATGACTTTCTCACACCAGAATTTCTTTACTTTAAACTAATATTGACACACCGTCCCTTCACGAACACATGGAGAGAGACGCAACGGTGCTTCGTAATATAATAGAGGTGTACCTCGATTGTAATATTAAAACTGTCGTATCTCGTGATCTTTCCCCGGTCGGATAGAGTCACCTTACGGCAGCACAATCATACACCTGCCTCCGTTTGCCTAAGCCCATAATTGTATTTTACACTGCTGCGTCTTGCGTAGCGGCAACGAAATACCGGTAGACACAAGCTAATAAGCTTACTTCTGAGCGTAGCAGCCATGTTTGCTTCTATAAATGCCCGATCTGACAGGTTGCGTAGTTGATGACGGTATCAATACTTCCGCGATATTGCTCATTTTCGGAACTGGATTTTTCAACATAATGACATGTCGGTTGTTAAATTTAATTATTTAGTTTTTTGTTCCACACAGAGAATGAATTTCCAGCGTTTAGTGACCAGTTTAGTCCCACTGTGTAATACTTCTCTGAACACAGTGCATGCGTGAGCGCTCAGATAATTTTAAAAACGGACACTGGACAGACAAGCTTGGCCTTCGCGCCTCGGTAAGATAGTACGCCAATTCGGCTACCTCGGAAACATCAAGTCAGATCTTTTCACAGACAAATAAAACGGAATTATAAGCAAAATCAGTTCGCCGATGAAATCACTTGCAATTTTCTACAACATTGTTACTGTTGACTTAGCTGGTACGGACTCATATAACCACAGTCCCTCCACCCGTGATATAAGATATAAACTAGCGTACCATCACGTTGACATAGGAGCAAAGTCGTACGTGAAAAAAGTAAAGGAAAACATGCAAGTTCTAGGTTTTCAAACAAATTTTATTGAGATGTAAGTTGATTCTCATTTCCTTGTCGCTAGCGCTCCCGTTCAAGACCTGAGTAGAAAGGACACGTGGTTTAAAATGTAATAAATTGACGGGGCACCATTCTCTTGGATTTATTTGGTGCTCACTGTTTATTTTTTTACCCAAATTTGTAATATTTCTAACAGAACAAAAACCAATGGAGAGCACAGTGTCTGTTGCTGGTAGTTTTATTTGTTTTGTATTTTAAATTTTACTACATTTGATCTGCGAGGTATAATCATCTCAGAACGAGTTAGTTTTACCCGGGAAGACAACTTTTTCAAGTTACCTGTCCTGGTGGGTGGTTGCAATGCCCACGAATTTCGAACACTGGCTTTTATAAGTTTTCAAAACTAGTAAAATATCCGTGACAGACTCGAAGAGGATGTCTCCTTGTGAATGTCCTTGAACCCATGACCGCGAGCGTCGTTTTTTTTTCTATGCGTTCTCTTTGTATAATGATCGATACACGTACATATAGCGTTGGATGGGTGATACCATTTTCACGAAGTGGTAAAAAGCAGGGGTATGCAAAAATGTCGTTGCCAAGTCACAAAGAAATTCAACCGCAAATCGCAGTGACAATGCAATTCATAGGATTTTGATCAGTTCTAAACTAAAACTGAAAAGACCAGACCTTGTCCATATTTTTTCATTCTTTAATTATTATTATGAGATAAAGTGAACGTCCCCTCCTGAAAGATAGTCAGGGCCGGATGCTTGTATTGCATTTTTCCCATTGTGACACCCCTTGTTCAAAATGTATTGACAAGCAACAGTAGAGAACATGGCATGGAAAAATTTAAATTTTCACAAAGAAGATTTACACTGTTGAAAGCTGAGTGAGCAGCATGATACATTACCTTCATATCATTATGAAGTGCATGTCCAACCAAGATCCGTCCCTTCAAGAGATCTGCTACTTCCTTTTGTACTGTACCGAAATCTTCAGCTGAAATGCATCAAATGAAACCAAACAACCCTTCAGATAACTGAGATTGGAAAACTTTCAATTTAGCCCTAGTATGGAATTGTAATGGCAGTTGGCTATCTAGCTAAAAGATTATGTTTATAACTGACCAAGCAATAAATGTAGACGGATGACGGATGGATGGCAACCAACAATAAACCTATCTGATCAGCTCCAAGTCATGGACAGCGGTGATAAAAAAATAGACAAATTTACTACATGATGTTGGAAACATGTACTGCTTGTTCTTGTTGAAGTGCCTTACACATGCACCGCAAAAAAGGGTTGCCATAATTTGCTTTGATCTCTTACATGCATGAACTTGCTGGGTAATACAGCTCCTCTGTTGTGTATGTCATCCAAGCAGTGAATGAATTCATTCTTTACACTAATAGTTATCTTCCCTACGCAACTTGTATGCATTAAACATTAGGAAATGAATGTAACATACATCCATCTGTCCATTTGAAGTGAATTTCCCTGTTACGGCATTTTAGAGGCATTTTTAGATTTTGTAGTTAAAATCAGACATTGTTTTATTGAAAGTTTTTTCAAATTTGAAAACTTTCCTCTATCACATTGTCATGCTGATAACTCTCTCTCCAAGGTGTTTTCTAAATCACAAGACTGAAAGGGAAGTGTGTCTCTCACACTCTCATACACAATACAATAGCCCTGTACATGACATTGAAGGAAACGTGGTTTCCTGGTGAATATTTGATTAAACTGATACAGGAATGGGGATTTCCGTTTTGCCGTACCTGGTTCCCCAAAACAGCAAAGAGACTTTCGACTATTTAATATTCACGTGGCTACCAGTCATAAATTCCAACATGTACTTTTACAAATTGCCCCTTTCTGATTTCTGTACATGCCATCCTCCTTTGAGAAAGTGTCACGTATCGTGTAAAGACTGAACCGAAAACTTAGTGTATCACCTAGCTTTAAGTGTTCCGGTCTGATGCCACTCACAGCTGTTCTGTAGTCAACCACCTTCTCCCTGGGTTTCACATATTTGTCATAGACACATGCACCATACTGGTTGACGATGGACACCCTTGCGAGTTCATTGTCCTTGCCTTCCAAGCCAGCGCCAACCATCTCACAATCCAATGCCAGGCATCTTGTAAGGCTGTAAGAAGTGACACTTTGATTACATATACTAGTACACGTAATTACAAAAAACTATCAATCCTAGTTATTTTGTATCATCTATATATTTGTATCATTGCTGTCTAAGAAAATCTACAGTAAAGTTTATTTATCTTGACAATGGTATGTTTCATGTTTTGCAATGTAAATGTCAACAAATAAGAAGACAACTGTCTAAATCATTGCCCATCACTATTCAGAATATATGTATCTTATAAGGGGACAAGATTCTCCTATTAACTAACAAAGTTGATCACATTTTGTCCCAAAACGCTTACATTCTCAAACCTATGATGATCAAAAGGCTTAAATGTGTGTTTCTGTATATCTCATCTGTTTGCATTTTGCTTCCACTGAAACGCTCTTAAAGTTACATTGACATTAATTTTGCCACTTGATTCAATAAATGCATGATCGATCGACTGATGATTGAATTAGGCAATTTCATCAGTACTCTTTGCTCCAGGCTTGCTTGTGATCAATCCTCTCTTGTATGATTCACCAATACTCTGTAAAATGATGACAACTTGTCCAATGAACTAGTAACATTTCCATCATTCTAAAACCTCTTTCTGTCTGAAGTGCTTTCAACTGGATGAAAAATTCTAGTCATATGTAGGCGAGCATTCAATATGAGGACCAGGAATATGGTATGAAGGTTAAAACCTTGACTTCCTGTATTTTCAAATTTCTCAATTTCTGCATGCTTTCTGAAAGTCAACTGACAGATAGTCATATTCCGGTATGTGTTGAAGTAAATAGGTAAGACACCTTACCCTTGGAACACATTCCTTGACTTCAGGTCGAGTTGATCATTGGTAGAAGCTTGGAGTACCATTGGATCAACATCATCAAACCACACCTCAGGGCTGGGCAATTAAATCGGACAAATAAATGACTTTGTATGAAGGAATATTATTTGGTAAACAGATGAACAGATTTGTGCTACAGCAGTAAAGGGAACATCATGGAAAATTTAGTCAGACATCTGGTTAGATAATATTGAAAGGTTGCCTGGCCGATTAAAACTAGCATTTGCCTGATAATTAGGTTTTGCCGCTAATCCCAGCATACCAAACATTGTTATTTCCACCTGTCAATCAGGCAGATAACAGTAAAATTTCACTTGCTTGGCCAAAACTTTACCACTCTCACTGCGCAGGTATCTATTGCTTGCTCTAGCTACAAACACAACTGTTCTAAAGTTATGATTTTCAGTCTTTATTAATACCATCGTTTATAAGACCCCCCAGGATTATTTTATCAATTCGTAATTAGCTGTTAGTTCGTTTATAAGACCCCCCAGGATTATTTTATCAATTCGTAATTAGCTGTTAGTTCGTTTATAAGACCCCCAGGGGGGTACACCCGAATTTTGACTGGAACAATAGAGCCATTGTCATGTAATGAGACAAGGATATCCACAACACCTACGCTGCTTATCAAAGTCACAAACAAGTGTAAAGTGAATTATCAAACCTCACACACACGCAAACTATTGTTGGGGTTAGGATCATGTCAATCGGGAACAGTTTTATAATTTCCTGGCGACAAAACTACACTTGGATTTCACCACCTAAATGAACATTAAAGAGTCGGATTTTTTAACGTCTCGATCAAGTACAATGTCGTCTTTTCGTTACTGTCATTTTGCTACCATCAAAATAAGCAGATTTTTCAACATCTGATTAAGTACAAATCGAACATTTCGATGCAATTTGGCTACCATGAAATGAACATTTAGGATAGTTGGGTTTTTGGACTTGTCGATCAAGTACAATTCGCTCATTTCATCACGATCAAACAAACACAATTTACACTCATACAAACACAAAAAAGTTTGGGTATCAGTAGTTCTCTTTTTGGAAACTGTTGTGGGCCTTAAAAGGGCCGTTTCATTTTTTTTTGGTCAGCGGCATGATTTGGTCTGTTTTAGTGAATATGTACGGTGAAAACAGTACCTCGGACTGATTGCTTTAGCAGAGGTACAGCCGCATTATTTGCCAAAACACCGACGTGACATTTCTCTGCCATGCCAACTCTTGGAGAATGGATGAATGCTTTCTTCTTTGCCTTCAAGTAGTATTTTTGTTGACTGACACGTCACGATCGATGATATTCGAAAGTAACCGTGCCCGGTATGAGTGCTGCATCTCGCTTCAAACTTTCAACTTTGCAACCATCTTGAACAACCAACGGCCACAGCATTTCAATCGTGTATGTTGTCTGCATCTCGGCGAAGTTCATACGGCAAACCAAGTTCTAGCTGATTGCGACGGTAGTTAGGCATGCTGACAGCGAGAATGTTTTTAATAATTACTTTTTTTCTTGCCCATGACGATCGTGCACTGTCTTATGACTTGTCAGAAAATAAAGTCTACGATAAATCGACGCATTTTTATAGGATCTTGTGACGATGTCGGGAATCCTTTTGTTGCCGTTATCAATAGAAAATTTGGGACGTGTGAATGACACGAGCTTTGAACTTGCTTCGCTCAACTTTTACACTTTTGTTTTCACACTACTGAGGCAAAAGACTACGGCACATGAAAAAGTTGCTCTTTAAATGGTGTGCTTATAAAGATTTTTTCAACAGTTTTCTATCAGGTAAGGTATCTTTTGTGATCATTGTGAAGAGCTGCAAGTTTTCTCTTACGTTCAACTTTACCGTATAAGCAACCAGTGAAAATAGAAATATCATTGGCATCGTAAAATCTTTCAAAAAGACTTAATGACGACGATATCGACTTCGACTGGTTTGACTTAGATGAAGAGGGCAATTATTGTGTTGACAAACGAAACGCGATATCCAAAGTTTCTTCCGCGCATGAACTGAAAATTCTTTGAATTTCTTCCGTTTATGTTTCATCAATTTTGTAGTTTTTCTCATGTAATGAAGGTATTTATTGTTTGAACGGCATTTGTGTGTGTCCTTTCCTGAACTAGTCCCAGCAATGAGTAGAACGATAGTGTAACAGATTTTCAAGATTATGCACCCTTTCGAAGTCTTGCGAGGGAAAAATACCCAACTTCATAAGCTTAAATGGCCTATACACTTACAGTTAGAACAAAAACGTGCATGATCGTACCATATTCCCAACAGCTGATCATAGATGACTGAATTCCACATCAGGAGACATTTCGGTCATCGATACAAGTAATAAAAAAACTTCAGGGTGTATTGCCAAAAAATCAACACATCAAATATAAAGCAGATTGGCGCAGCAATCTTTCGTCTCGGCCGGGAGCCGATGCCTCAACACTTTACCTGTTCGAGCCTGCCTGTTTGTAAGATCACATTTCGTTTCGAGATACGGTTAGACTTTTTGAAACTAGGAGCAAAATAATAAAACTCACGACGTGTAATTGATTGTTTATTTTAAGGAGTACATTAAATGAAAATCGTACATAGAAAACATCGGACGGACACCATCCCACTGAATAGAATTTTACCTTGACCCATGCACTGACACCTTTGACCTATTGCGTAAATTGACCAATCACAGCCAGCGGAACTTCAGGGACTTTCCCTTCACTCATTGTCTGACCTTTGTGGCCATGCTATGGGGAGCTAGCTGCTGCTGAGGAACGTACTTGTTGTACAAAGTTTCGTGGTGATTATCTATTCACGAAATACAAAGATTTATTGCTATCGTATTGTTTAGTAAAAGAAGGTATGGCAAATACGTTATATTTCAAGACTTGTGGATCTCCATTAATTTATACTTGTACAGATTCGACTGCCAGTATCTACACAGCATGGCCATGAGTCGATATCACAAAGTATGAGTTGTCTGTAGCGTGAATCAAAAATCATTGGCAAAAAATTTGCATACCGTGCATAAATTAACATAAATTAAGTATGAGGTTCGATTTCGCGGTGACATCCGTTTATTAGACCCCCTATATCTTTTCGTCATCTTTGGTTCTGAAAAGGGGGTCTTAGAATTGGAGGAATACGGTATATGATTGCCTTGGTGTTGAATTCAGTGTGCATTAACATTCGTAATTAAAGGCATACCAGCAGTATTTGTTAATATGCAACTACAGGCAATTTGAATATTGACACTCTTCAGCTTGCCAACACCTAGGCTGAGTAAACACTTTCAGTACATGCTAAAACTGTTTTAAGTACTTATTATATGACAACAACACAGACAAAAGCATAACATATTACTGAGGAACTTACGCTAAAAAGATCTATTAGCTATAACTTTATATGTATTTTCCAGTTTTTCTTGTGTCTGAAAGTAACAGTTCCTTGTTCCACTTCCAAAATCAGTGCAATGTGTCTGTGTGTGATGTCCAATACTATTGTTGTCCAATGAATTCTGGTCAGGATAGGAATTCATTTGTCAACAATAACAATTTGCACATTGTACATATTGTGTTGTGTTGTTATGGCTATTGCTTTGTATTTCAAGATGCCTTACTTAGGAAGGAAAATATTGTAACAATGTATTTACTTGACAAGATAAACATGGTGAAAATTAAAAATTACAAGTTTTCCCTTTCACTTACTGGACTTCTTTTTCCTCTCCTTTTTCTGTCGTCTTTGGAAGGGAAGTTATTTTGCTGCTGGCTTTTGTTTTGCTGTTTACTTTCTTCTCTGTTTTAATATTCAAGGTCTGTTGAAGAGAACACAAAAAATTTCACTATAATTTATCACACTGACATTTCTTGAAATGTTGCATTATTACTCGGCAGTCCCACTATAATCCTTTTTCTACCAGGTTCCATAGACAAACCAAACAAATAAATAGCACTTGGAGAAAGAATTACTTCTGGAAAAAAGTTTTACAAAGGTCAATGGTGCAGCCAACTCTGAGAAAGTAACACAGATTACCAAGTGGCTACTTCATACTAACCCAGCTGATATATGTATTCTGATTACAGGAATTTCTAGACTAGCACCCCTTCGCTTGCCCTTTCTTTGCAGCAATTACTTGCTGGCTCAGCGAAAAGCGTTCACCACACAATCTATCTACACAACACTGTACCGCTAATGTTACAGTCTGCTACAGTGGTGTATTCCTCCAATTTATTCTAGTTTGATATTTATATGCCCACAGACTTGGAGCAAGTCTAAGGATTCCATGTTATTTTGTGCATGACATTAAAGTGTGCTCTTTATTGAAACTACTAGGGACATAGGAGTGCATAATTTCTTTCACAAATCTTGTTAACAAGACAGTCCATATTTACAACAGAGTACTTACTGGGAAGTATCAGTACTTCTCAAAATTTCTCACTTGGATTTCCCTATTGAAGGATTATCAATAGAACAGAGATCCTAATCCTAACAATTGTTGGAGAAGAGTAACTATATTGCCCAGAGGGACTGGTCAGTTTCTTCGGCCTGGGGGGGCCCAGTGGATTGATTTTTGCCGACGTCAAAAAGTGGCTGACCCCCCAATTCCAACTTTTGAAAACAGGGTGACCCCCCCTGCGCGCGACAAAGGTAAAACAAAAGGTGGAATATAAATTAAATAATTCATTATATGTGTATATATATATATATATATATATATATATATAAATTTTGGGGTATAGTTTAAACATTCATGTATATGTGTATATATATATATATATATATATATATAATTTTGGGGGTATAATTTAAACATTCAGTCATTCTGTGTTTTAATGGAATTGTTGTCATGTCAGATAGGAACTTAAAAGTGTTGATTCTAAAGTTTGAATACAGTATTTTGAATGAACTGTGAATGTACTCCACTCAATATGCAAAACCAGATGTCCAGAACTGTTGTAAGAAAAATGTGATTGTGAAATATTAGTGCATGTTGCTTTCTAATACTCAATTCTCACAGAGGAAACAGAAAAGTATCAGGAACTTGTCATGCTTTTCATATGAACTGCAGATTTCATAATGATTAGTACACTTTGCAAAACAGACTTTCAATTTACAGACATCAAGATATATCTGACATATATCTCTGATATTCATTAACCCTTTTCCTGCCAGACAGTAATAACTGTATCACTTCCCGATCAGCCAAGTCAGTAAAAAGCGGTATTGAGCCAAAACATGACGTATTTTCACCCACTTGGCTTGGTATGTTATAGCATCTTTTGTCCACAAAAAATCAACTTTACAGTATTATGTTTTCAACAGCCTTCAAATGTACAGTATAATGTTAAAATACATCATATGGAATACGTTGTGTTTCATTAATTTTAACCATTTTGACCTGGTGGTGAAATATGGACTTGGCAGGAAAAGGGTTAATTTACTGCGCCTGAAGGGCGCCGTAAATTAATATATATGAATATATGATATATATATATATATATATATATATATATATATATATATCTGATATAAATATATAATATATTTATATATATATATATATATATATATATATCTGATATATATATCTCTGATATATGAAAGTCATGCAGCTGAAGGGCATGCTGAAAAATATTGTTTGATATTTTAAAAAATGCGCCTGAAGGGCGCGCCGAAAAATTTTAAACAAACAGGTATCTCAGATACATATATGTTCGGATATATTAAAATTTTGCACTAGGACGGGCTCTGAAAATATGTCTTATTATTATTAAAGTTACAACTGAATGTTGAAATTTGTGGCTGGCACAATGTATTTTTCGCAAGTATGAGCCATGTCGAAATTCAAAAACACACTAACCCCCCCCCCCCCCCCATTGGGCATTTCAAAAACATGGTGACCCCCCCCCCCCTATCACCAAAGTCAAAAACAGGGCTGACCCCCACCCATGAATCCACCCCCCCCAGGCCGAAGAAACTGACCAGTCCCTAACTAATCCTGCTAGAATCTGTGAAGTTGAAGGCGTTTGACAACTAACCAGTAGTTTCACATGAGTCAACTGATTTATTATCTGCCTAATTTTCTAGCATGTCAGACAATTATCAAATTGCATGAAAGTTTACTACTTTGCAGATAAATTAAATCTTGATAGTTCACGGAGATGTAGCTAGGGCACTTGCTGTAGAAGTTTTTCAAGACACTATGCCTTCAGCTGACATTGCATGTTTCCTGTTACTCACTTGTGCCAGTGCTTTCCAATTGGATGACATTTCCGTAACAGAGCTTGGTACAGTGACCTTCGTCTTCTTTCCATCTTCTTTCGTTTTCCCACCTTTCCTTTTCTTCTTCTTTCTCAATTTTTTCTTTAATAGAACTTTTTCATGATTTTGTTTAAAAGTGTCACTGGAGGTTCTAATTTCAGCCTTTGACTCTGCTGGTTCATGGCTTCTGACAGCAAGTTTTTTCTTCTTCAGTACAGTTTTTTTCTGGAGTAATTTTTTCTTCTTATTCTTTGTTTTTTCAGCATAGCATGACTTTTCACCCAGTTCAGCCTGAGCTTGTCTCATAGTTTGCTTTGGTAGTGATATTTTGTTGTTTGATGGTCTCTTAGCTGAAAACTTTTTTCTTTTTTGTTTCTTCGTTAGTTTTACTGCCTTTTTGTCACTACGATGATTAACATCACTGTTGGTGTTTGATTCCTGTGACTTTGAATTCTCAATCTTTTCATGCTTCCTTTTCTTAGATTTGAAGTCACCTCCTCCTTGCAAGGACCTTTTCCTTTTCTTATCCATTATTTGTGAATTCATCTCCGGGAAAATGTTTGCCACTTTGTAGTTGTGTCATGGACCTGAAATATTAATTCATGAGGAACATACCATTCAATAAAAATCCATGTTGCAATGCATAATTTTAATGCTTTCTGAGATCAGAAGTGACTTTTTAATTTTTTTGATCAAGGTCCACCTGGGAAAGAATATATGCAAGTAACTGTAATGTAAAGTCTACATGTGTTCAATTTCACAAAATTGCTATCTTCATCACTTGTCTATTGGCACTCTGTTATTACTAATCTTATAGTGATTGTTATTTTCATTGTTGTGGTGGTAATGAATTAAATACCCTGTGTTGTTGGTCATCAGCACTCTCACTTCTAATACGGATGTCAGTAAAACTGAATAGCAAGTGTCTAAATTCACTCCTGCACACAGAATTTGGATACTATGGTAACAAATGTCTCCTGTCCTCTGATATTGTGTATTCATAATTAATAAACTTACAGTTACTTACCAAAATAATGACTGAATGATTTTATATTCTTTTCAGTAGGATGATGAGAAAACAGTAAACAAATTTCAATTAAAATCAATCCATTCCTTTCCTTAGCATAAATCTTTTGTATATGATGGCTAATTTAACAGAACATTCAAATTGCATATTTGCCACCACAATAGTCGTCAGGCTGAACTAATATCCAAGCAACTTCAAAGGTGTCTATACCACAGTCACCTGTGGTCTATTCTGCTCATAGGGAATTCAGTCTCCGATGATGATGATCAGATGGTGACGATGATGATGATTAAACATTAAAAATGAAGGAAAATGAAAATATAATCGGACTCAGTAAAGTTGTTGTTGTTGTTATTGTTGTTGTTGATAGTATTTGATGAAAAGAACAAAGTATGGGTTGCAAATTCAATACAGCCAAACAATACACATGCACTGCAAAATTCAATACAGCCTTTTTAATATACTATACACATGCGCTGCAAAATTCAATACAGCCTAACTATACATGTGCGTTGTAGCCTAACTATACATGTGCGTTGTAGCCTAACTATACATGTGCGTTGTAGCCTAACTATACATGTGCATTGTAGCCTAACTATACATGTGCGTTGTAGCCTAACTATACATGTGCGTTGCAAATTCAATACAGCCTAACATTACCCAAGGGTTGTCACTTCATTGCCACACACTTTTTTCAATCGCCAAAAATGCACCTAGCAAGCATCGAATCGGTAAAATTCGACGTAGGGTCAAAGCACATTAGTCCTTCTCAATCATACTCAGACATTTTTACCTCTTACCGATGAAAAGTCGACAAATCGGCAGGTTTTTCAGCGCATCTTGTCGTCTCTTATATTCCAGATTTAAAAGACCGCGCGGTTACATTAAGTCAAGTGGGCGCATTTCAAATCGAACCAATAGCAGAGCACGTACTGAACGAATGGGCCCGACGTGAAAACCCGGCAGTAACGTAAGTTTCTCACGTCTTTGGAAAGAACGTTCTCTTGCTATGGGTGAACTGGAACTGTTAAAGTTACCAGAATTATCATACACGCAGACAGTGTCACCCATAGTCTTCAAAAGACATAAGAAACTTACGTTACTGCCGGGTTTTCACGCTGGCCCATCCAGCTCTGCTATTGGTTCGATTTGAAATGCGCCCACGTGACTAGATCTTTCGCGGGCCTTTTAAATCTGGAATCAAGAGACCACTAGATGCATTGAAAAACCTGCCGATTTGTCGACTTTTCATCGGTAAGAGGTAAAAATGTCTGAGTATGATTGAGAAGGACTAATGTGCTTTGACCCTACGTCGAATTTTACCGATTTCGATGCTTGCTAGGTGCATTTTTGGCGATTGAAAAAAAGTGTGTGGCAATGAAGTGACAACCCTTGGGTAATGTTAGGCTGTATTGAATTTGCAACGCACATGTATAGTCAGGGTACAACGCACATGTATAGTTAGGCTGTATTGAATTTGCAACGCACATGTATAGTTAGGCTGTATTGAATTTGCAACGCACATGTATAGTTAGGCTATTGAATTTGCAACGCACATGTATAGTTAGGCTGTATTGAATTTGCAACGCACATGTATAGTTAGGCTACAACGCACATGTATAGTTAGGCTGTATTGAATTTTGCAGTGCATGTGTATTGTTTGGCTGTATTGAATTTGCAACCCATACTTTGTTCTCATCAAATACTATCAACAGCAACAATAACAACAACAACAACTTTACTGAGTCTGATTATATTTCTATTTTCCTCCATTTTTATGTTTAATCATCATCATCGTCACCATCTGATCATCATCATCGGAGAACTGAATTCCCTGTGTTCTGCTCTGCGTCTATGATGTGCCCCGTAGACGTGTGTGCATATGCTTCTTCTCAGGCATAATGTACACACGTCTATGGGGACACAGACGCAGAGCGGAATAGACCACAGGTGACTGTGTCTATACCAGTTCAAATATATCTAACAAATATTGTAAGCAGAAAAAAAAAATCACAAGCGTTCGTACGTCCCCCCAGCCGGCCCCCGTCAAGCGGTTGCCCGCGAGTGTGCGCGCAATAATCGGGAGCTACCCCACATGCGCTGAAGTAACATGAGGTACAAATGAAACCTCACTCGCATTTCATTCGATTCATTTATCATGGTGTTAGAATGACACCTCAAGTAGTTCAAGAAAAATAAAAACAAACTGATCGGCAAATTGGTGACGCTCGGATACACTGCACTGTATGTATTTCACTTACCAAAGATCCGACAGCGTGTGGCTTCTCTCTGACCTGAAGTGTGTATGACTCCCGTTTGACCCGGAAATGGTCGAACTATTGGAAGCGTGGACTTCTGGGTAGATTTAAAGGTCCGTTCATGACCAATCATAGCAGATGGCAGAACAACAAGAAATTTAAATTAACCAATAGGAGCTCATGGTGCGAACACAGACGCTTTCGACGTACGTTGGTTGTAAGATCTCACATTTTCAACAGCAGAAAGGTAAACAGTTGGCCAAGTCGAAATTCAGCGAAAAAATCCACAATTTTGGGTGTTTTTCCAGAGATTTTTCGAAGAAGCTATCAGTATGAGTAAGCGGTACAAACATCCAGTGTTTAAGGCGAAGACTGTGATGGAGTTGCAGTGTAGATACTGCGAAAACTCAGTTTGTCAGCGAGGCATGAAAGCCATTTTGCTTGGAGACGTGTCGATTGAGTTATTTTCTACGGACTTTCCACCGAAAAAGTAAGTAACGAAAACCATATTTAAGCATGATTTACATGTAGGCCGTTTTCTCTGATTGACTTTCGTCTGTCTTGTCTGATGTCTGGTAGGCCAACGTCCCTCCACCACCCACGGCGGGGGTAAGTCAAAATTTTGTGCTCTCGAACGTAACTACAACATAAATCTAGTAAATGATATATGGTTTGAATACTCTTTTACTACAATTTGTTTCTTGAAGTCTCTCGATAATATCAACGCCGACATTCTATTGCTCCTCCTAGTCTTGCGTTTCAACTTCTGCGAACCAAAATCTTCGGGTTTTTGCTATTACATGTAAAACTGCCTCAGTCTACAACTTTCCCCGGCGATTTTGAAACTTGGGCTATACACAACTGCAGCATGTTAGGATTTTAACTTGCAAGTTATAATACTGAAACGCTTTCGTTCACTAACATAACACAGTCAAGTTTCACGGTTTTTTATTTGCTACAGACAGTCGCGTTCAAAGGATGCCACACATACCACGGTTCAGTATATTAGAACCTTAGAAATATTACAAAACGAAAGTTGGAAACCTACACGCATGCCATGAATGCAGGCACGGTCCACAGAGGACCGTGATGCAGGCCATTATTCACGGCTCTTTTGTTCCGTTTTAATTGTTTTGCAGCCGTGTAGATGTCGTCGGACCTACATACACGACTCCCAGCTGTAATTGTAGAATAAGGGACGTTGCCTGTACACAATGGTAAGTCGGAAATACATTTTAAACATGGAGGTGGCACCATGTATTTTTGTCAGTGAATTGCCCCCTAGGGAGGCAAATATCTGTGTCTCACCACGACAAATTTTGTCTCAGACGAGAGTATACATGTATCGACCAAATACATCAACCCAATATTTAGTAACTCAGTGCTCAATACTAGCAAAATAAAATTCACCACTTTCAATCTGCCAAGAATAAAGTTTGTATACTGAAATTATTATAACTGATTGATGTACTCTGTGAATCAGTGCTCAAACAAAGATATTATTGGTTCAGTAATTAACTATAGTTCCAATATGATGGCATTTAAAATAATTACATGTAAATGGCCAATAATTGTGTTCGAAATCTTTTGAAGAAAACTTGGGTAAAGCGACCAGGACTAAATAGAATGTCCCATAATTTGTTAATTAATGTGTTTATGCTAGAAAGCATATCACACGTGAAGATGGTATATTTCAGCATATTTGATATCTAAAGTTAACCCTTTTCCTGCCAAGTTCATATTTCACTATCAGGTCAAGTTTGATAAAATTAGTGAAGCATAATATGTCCCATTTGATGCATTTTAACAAAACATTGAATTTGAACATTTGAAGGCCCCTGAAATCACAGGTACTTTAAACATAAATTTCAGGGACTAAAGCTGTTGGAACAGACCAAGCCAAATGGATGGAAATGCTTATAGTTTTTGCTGAATACCACTTTTCACTAAGTTGGCTGATGGGGAAGTGATACTATCTGGCAGGAAAAGAGTTAATATTTTCATGTAACCAGGGTAGCAAGATTCAAATTTTATCTTGATATTATAATATGGTCAAAACATGTGGATAAGCATGGGTTTTACATGTTTTGTTTGAAAGAGTGGGTAATTATTTGGTTTCAAAATGTACAGAGAAATGTAAGTAATAATTTGATAAATTGTGGTTTGATGTGAGACTAAGACTGTTATGCTACGATAACTATCAATCTTCCTAATCCTACACTGATTGCCTTCTAGCTCATAAGATTCCTGAATTCCATAAGTCAATTTTGAATTTCTCTGAAATTTTTAGTGCTTTCTCAAAACTTACAGCTAATGACATCAAATTTTTCTTGAATCAAAAGGACTAGTGCATCAAGGTAAGTTCATATAAATGGCTCGCACAGTACATGTACACTGTGAACAAAAAATTGTGTATCACATTCGTTGTCCAAGTATACTTATTTAAAGTACACAAATTATTATGCTAATTGACAAATCTTATTGTGTCTTGTCTTTTTTTCAGTGGTAACATTGTTGGCTATCATGTAATATTGCCATGCAGTCCTTGTATGCAGTCATGTAACAATGGGCATTTCTGGATGTTTCATAGTGACTCTACAACAGCATTGGACAGAACAGATCCAACAGGTACAATTCATGTGGATCCATATTTGTACATGCATGATAGAATAATACTGATGTAATGATCAATTTATAACTCTGAGTCAGATATGAAATATCTTCACTATACAGTGAAACGCCTGTGTTCCTCCTTTGAAAAAGTGCAATGTTTGAATAGCATAAACTTAGTACAGTAGTCAAAACTTTCTGTAACCATATCATAAATCAAGTATAAGAGTAAAATTATTAATGACATGGTTATTAGCTTTGTCTTATGCTTAGTAAAGTATGGTGGTTTCATACCTAACATCTTATTAGTCTCTTACTTGCACCATGCATTGATAATTAAAGTTGTTTTCATTCATTCATGCAGGAAGTTGTATCTTGCTATGGGGTGATATTGCAGAATCACAAGAGGAGGAAGATGAGAGGGAAAGTTATCTATCTGAAGAAGAGTGTTACAGATAAGCTACTGTATAAACTGTAGAGTACTGATTCTATTGGCAGAATGAAGCCCACTGAATCTTGGGGTCGACACTCAAATTAACATTATTTATTGCACAACACAGATGTGTTATGCATGTATTACAAAATACCAATTACATGTAACTTGTAAGGAAGGAAGGAAGGAAGCTTAACAAGGACTCTTTTCTTCTGCTTTATTCAGAGCTGCAATACAGATCTGCTGCTTTTTACATGTCCAAGACATACTTCTTGTTTGTCTTTCTTAACTTTCATGGCCTCCACCCTCGGTTATGTTCAACACTGCCATTACCGGACAAAGAATTGTACGATGACTTATTCATCATTTATCTCATATTTATTGAGCCACAGAAATGTCTGTTACAACTTTGCAAAATTGTAGACCATTTGGATTATTTTCTTAATTTTTGTGGTACGGTTCACAGAAGATAACAGAAAACTAAGGTCGTCCAATGACAGGGACTTTAATTTTCAATGGCAGAAACGTACTCTGACAATTGTAATCAAATTTGCTGTTGACAATTGAAAAATTTAAAAGCCAGTAATTTGCTGCAAAACTGGCAAGGTAGCTAGTTTACTGAATGGTACAGGAGGTGTGGGGATACATTGTAGTAACATTTTACCAAGTCTTTGATGATAGCAATCTTATAAATTCTAATCAAACACAAATTCAAGTTTTGTTTGAATCAGAGTAATAATAATACGGTAATCTGCCTCTTTTTATATTTTAAGTGCTAGGTCATAATTTAGCAGCAACAGCACACATTTCTCTTTATCTGTTTTTACATCCACAAGTGTGTTGTACAAAACACATACTTTCTAACATACAAGTAGTAAAAAGACATGCTCAGGTCAATTTTATGAAAAGCTCTACTGAATGTAGAGTATATTGTTCATATTTTTAAGGAATGTAAGTGAGGTTCTTGATGAGATCCTAGTTTTCATGCTTCAGAACATTGTCAACTCATCCTATGCAATCTCAAATTTTCTTTTATAATAATTTATGGAAATTATTTCTTAAATTCAAAGGATAGTGTAGTTGGCCTTAGTTTTGGGTATGTGTAATGTTTAAATGTAAATATCATTGTAAATATGTAAAATTGCCATTAAAAGTATTCATAAAACCATGATTTGTGTGGATCGTTTTGTTTTCAAAATGCTGTGAGATATGAGACAAAGAGTAAACATCAACAACACAAACAATATAGTGTCTTAGCAGATTATAACCAAAGTACTGGTGGCATTTATACAACAATGTGTTTTATTGTTAGAATATTAAAACTTGTTTCCCATTGGGAACAAAATATTGGGTGATGGCGGTACAAAACGCAAAAAGCAAAGCTTGACTTTGAAAAGCTGTGATCTAGTAACTTTTACCTTGCCATTTGCCAGAAATTCATCTATTTTAGTGAAGCTTCAGTACTTCATGATATGTACAAAAAGTAGAACAAATAAGCAACGCCAACTTGGGAATATATCAGCTGAATAGGTTGCAGACAACATGTGGAACTGTAACAGACATGCTGTCACTAACATTGAGTCATATGTGTATTTTTACACACCATTCATCAAATTTGAGAAGTCTGAACAGTACATGAACAGCCTCTAATTAGAAGAAAATTGTGTAGGGAGAATGTAACCAGGAGAATTCACTTCAGTGAAAGAAGTTGAAATTTGTTACTACTAGTGTATGCACTCCAGCAGTGCAGCATGCAAAATGTTACAGCAATGACTATAAGCAGTGAGTAGAGTCATTTCAAACAGAGTCTCCTTTAAAAGAGCTTAGCTCAAACTTGAGAGGTATCAAAGTGACCTCTTTTGAGCTATACGACTTACTCCATTAGGGACTCTGTCAAAAATTCAATGTAAAATGAAGGTCCCACTCCAATCACCTGTAATTGATTAATTGATGATTCTAAGGGGCTTTCTATGAAAAATTATTTGGGAGCTTAAACTCCTGCAACTCTTGCATCAGTCTTTTGACAAATTTTCGACCTTGTTCTTTGATAACTAGTACATGGAGGATCAGCAATCCGATCAGTTGTTCAGGAAGCTTTGTCCGTACAAGAATTCCAAGTCATAGTTGGGGTTTTGGACTGTACTATTATAATAGAAATTCACATACCAGACACCAATACAGCTATAAACCTAATTCTCCTATATGCAAACACTGTCACATCCATTCACAAGAGTGAAAACCCTTCCTCCTCGATTTCTATACTTCCTTCAGAGTTCACCTGACTTGACCTCATTAGCCAGCGTGGGAGTTGTCACCATGGCAACAATGATTTGTTGACAGAACTAGAGTTGAGAATGAACCATATTTCATTACACTGATATGCCTCCAATAGTATTAGGATAAAGTCACGATTTCTATAAGCCTCACTGTGGCCAATTTTCTATTATATGAATTGTCAGATTTTAATCACAGGCCAGAACCTTTGACCCTTGCTTAATTAAAAGAGTGGGTGGCAAATGTACTGTTCATCGATTCAAACGTCCTTCCTTACAGGCACAATAAAGCAACCTGTATAAAATAATAATATCATTCACAGTATCTACCAGTGACACAATGCCCATGAACTAGAGCTGTTCTGAAGAACTGTTGCTGACAGACAGGTTACACACAATACTGAAATAATCCATGACAATCACTATTTGAATTCATTCTTGCACTGAAAAATCATTTGAAAATGACCTTGTTCCAATAGACTGACTCAGTTTTATAATAAAACACTGGAGCAAATGTTTGAGATAAAAACCGTGGATTTATTAAGTTAATAGCCTGTAAAAAGTTTGAATTACTAATTTAAAAAAAAGATAGATGTAAATAAATGTTACAGAGAGGTACGAGTTGTATTTCACTTTATGTAACATCTTCAGAAAAGAAGCTTTTCTGCAATGTATCAAGGAAATCATTTTTCATTGTATTTCTGAAGTTTTTGTACCACTCAACTAACGCTATCCGTCGGTCGATCTTTTCTCTCTGTGTTAGCTGGGCTTCCCTTTTCAGTATTTCAGTCAGTTCATTCCAGTTCTTGATGAAAATAAAAGGTGCTCCTTTTGATTTCAGCAAGCACAGCGGTGAGTTGTGACAAGAGCTTGAGTTGCCACATCTGCCAGGCGTCATAACATCTTCAATCACAGGTACAGATCCATACACACAGGCTTCATAAATGCGATAACACTCAGTGTTTATTCCAACTGGACACAATGTCAGATCACTTTCTGATAAGGCAAGCTCATACTGAACTCTTGTCTGGTCACTTTCGTTGGGTTCCCACCTTTCATAGAAAATAAAATATGACAATATTTCAAAGTTAAGACATTTAACTCTTTGAGCGCCAAAGTCAATTTTTGTTACCTTTATAGTATATACTGTAGTAAATATTTTCCAGATTTTTGCAAAAATTTTGATTAGAAACTGTAGCAAATAAAATATAATGTCTATTTGGTCCAAAATTAGCAAGGCAATTACAGAAAAATTCACAAAAGCTGGTTAAATATTGTACTAAAATTTGGGTGGGCAAAAATTACGGCACTCAAAGGGTTAATGCACATATCCTAGTGAGAAGTCATCGATAAGATTTCTTTCAAATTGTTAAAACTGAAAAGTGTATATACTCCTACCGATGTATTGTTTTGTTAAATAAACTTATTTTATTTTAAAATCACGATTCAGAAAAAGGGCATATGAACTGCCAGTAAAACGGAAAATGTTTTGAAGCTGTTAATCAAAATAATGAAGACATTTGTTGACAGGGCACAGCAACATTCTTATAAATTAGTGAAGATATTAAGGCTCTCAAACTTTTGACCTATCACTTGTAGTGAGGGGATCCTTTTGAAGCTCATATAAATCAGGGCTCGAAATTAGCGGTAGTCCCGCGTCCGTCCACAGACTATCAACTTTTCCCTGGGGCAACCAAAATCCATGTAAAGGTAAACCACACAGACTACCAAAGCCAGGGGCATGATAGTTATATTCAGTCAGTATTTGGCGTGCAATATCTGTAACTTTGGGACGAGCTGAATGCAGTCAAACCCTGCTGGACACAGAAAGGCCAGACTATGATTTCGTTAGGCACATTACAAAGACGACAGTGCGTGGAATTTTTCAACAAAGTTGCAATATCTGAACTGATGTACTTGGATGACAGGCATGTAGGAAATGATGGCCAATGAAAATGCATTGTCACTAAATTTAGATCATAATGTATCAATCACAGTTACACTGAAATTATTGTCTCCTCCCCTGGACAGAAAGCCCATGCTCTATTTTCAGCCCTGCTGTACTACAGTATGTCTTATGGGGCAGCCTGACAGAAAGTCTTTGTCATGGTGTCTATCAAAATTTTCATACAACTCTGCTCTGAGTATATTGAAACTTGTGAATAGGTCGCCAAACTTTTGAGTGTCAGTGCTGTCCATTATTCCTTTGGGTATAAAAGGTGTGCAAGTATTCACATCAAATGACTACAAAATTCTCTTCATTGGCAGAATCTTGAAAAATAGGTCTTTTCTTTCCTGGTTAAGGAAATAAAATATCCCTTAACTACAAAAGCATGGGCTACCAGCCATTGTCACTGGGCTATCAACTTCAGAAGATGGTAGACCAAGTGGACTACCAGGGACAAAAATTAATTTCGAGCCCTGTTTAAAATACATAATAAATAAGTACAATTTTTACCAGCTTGTTTTGTAAAAATTGAAAATTTAATTATTACACAATAGAGTTAACACAGAGATAGTGACCACTTTTTAATTTCATGTGTCCATAAATATTAGATACTTTGTTTCTCTAGTACCAAATTTTGCATCGGTGATCACAGATTTTTATTCTAGATTTTGAAAGGGAACGGTATGCATCCTCACGGAAAGTTTGGTGAAAAAAGTCATTCAATTTTGAGGTGAGTACTGCCATAAGATTTCAAAAAGAAGAATACTTCACTTGTATTGATTTCAATTCATAGAGAATGATACTTACTCAGCTCTGGCTTTCACAAAGCATCTATCCTGGAGTTCATACTTTTCAATGACTGAGACTAGGGTCTCCCTAGATGAATTGGCGTAGACGGTTCCCAGGAAATTACACATGTAATGCCTCCTTTGATACAGCTGTTTTGATGGCATGGCAACTTTGTTGAAGCCTCGATACCTGGCAAATCACATTTAAAAGATGCTTTTTATATTTCTGTATCCATTTCAGCATTTTCTGTACATACTTTGATGGTACATTTTATTTACATGTGTATATTTTCAATCTCAGAAAGCTGTCAACTGAAAGGTAATTTTTACGAAACAACAGACAAAGTTTAAAGGTTCAGCACATATCAGTAGTTGTTGTCTTATCACTGGACATCTATTGACTGTGATGACTTAAGCACACTTGGTGTCAAGTCAACAGGATGTACTAATTGATATCTTTTGTCTCCAAGTTTTGTTTTAATGGAGATGTTTCACTGATAAAAACCAAGCATACTATTCATGATTTGCATTGTCATTGAAATTAAGAAGTGTAAGTCTTACAATCTTTTGAACATACAGTAGCACATTATAATGCCATCCAGTTATACATTCGTTTGCACATTCAATACTTGCTGTTACTAGAATTGGTTTGTCACTAAAATATTCCTAGCAATTACCAGAAGTATTGTGTAAGACAGTATCAGTGTCTTCATCAATTTGCAAAAGACTGCAGTTTGTAAGATATTGACATGTTTGAACTCATATCACTTTTATAACATCCACACGAAAACAACCCGAAAGTACTTCACAATATTATTATGTTGTCCCTATGTCAACCCAACATATAGCAAGAACACTGTGATTATATATATTGGTTCATAAATCAAAAACAATTTTTAAGTCACGTATGAAAAAATCAAATATAATTTACATGAACGTGGACGTGCATTATTCTAGCATTATTTTACATTGGACATTACTGGTAAATCACTTTAATTTTGAATCAATATGAAAATTGCCACTCTCAATTAAAACAGTAATAATGCAAGCACCAAGGCAGGACATATATGTATTTAAGTATGACATTTTTACTTACGCAGCAACTCCAAGTGGCCACTGATGAAAGTTGACATTGTTTGTTAATGGACTGTCGTAGACTATGAAGAGATGGTCCACTACACCGCCCTCCTTTCTCATGTACGGAATAAACCAATCATTGTCACATTGTTCATTTCCAAGCATGATCACAGCTACCTTCTGAAGATACGGCAGTTCAGCAAGACGTTCCAGCCACAGCAATGCAAAGTCAATTTTCTCTTGAACCCGTCCATTCAGTATGAGGACCAAGAACTGTGTATCACTCGGTGCTTTGCTGGGAATCACTCCTGGACCTGTACGGAACCTGCCAATTGAAGTGTCATGCCTTGAAGTGACTTTGAGTCTTGCATATGACTGCTACTTTTCCTATAGATTGATGAATGACCAAACGCAACTACAACATTTACCACAGATTTCTCTGCTTGCAACAAACAATCTTACGGTAAATGAATGAGTTTGAATTTCAATGTGAGGATCATATAAATGTTGATGATCTTTGGCTTTGCAAAACATTGCTAGAACTTAGAAAGTGAAAAAGATAACTAAGTAAAGCTATCACTTTTGTCCTACACTTCCTATCAAGGGACTGTAGGTGTGACTGTTGATATTTCCATTACTTGTTTTCAATCAAGCGAGTAAATTAATTTATTTTCTCACTAAAAAATTTTGAAATACAGAATATTAGCTGAGCCATTAGAATACGTCCTGTATAATATACAATGTAATTGTACAACTGCCTCTGTAACCTATGCAGAGTCCAATAACTTTGATGCAGAGTACAATAACTTTAGGTGCTATTGGATGTTATTTTACCTCATCACACCTTTATGTCAACACGAGAAAAACAAGAGAAGATTTTACATTTTTTACAAAAAAATATACTTTGAAACATTCAGTACTTCATGCAGTGACTGACGGTCATTCCAAGACATGTGAATTTGAGTGAAATCATGCCACTGACCTACAAACTCTATCATGTGCACTGCGCTGCGCTGTTGAAATTTCATTCTAGCGGACTGTATGTGCTTAGTGGTGCGTTGAACGCTTTCCCAGTCTGCTTGTGCTTGCTCAGTGCTCAATGGACATCCTAAAAACTCCCTAATTTTGACTTTTTTGTGGTAAAATTGGACTAAAGGTGTATAATAATGGGGTTGTTCAAAAAATACTGGGATTTATGTCCTCGGACAGTACCTTAGCTGCACAATATACTTGGACATAAATCCTGGTACTTTTTAAAAAACCTTTATTATTGTCAACAAATAAACTGTAATGTGGACTAGAATTCAGTTATCAACAATGAGTTAGACATTGCACTCATATTGGCTGCAATAAGTTGAACTAGGTATTTTAACAACATGCATCGGGCAGTACAATGAGAGTAATTACATTTGACAAGCAAAGCAAAATTATGGAAAATATGTCAAAAAGTTGCAGCCAATGAAGCTTTAAATATACACCTTTACTGCAACCTTCTTTCTTTGAAATTTGAACCAAACTGGCTGTCCAGCTTCCTAAATCAAACATCAAAAATGTACATGAACTTTAATTTGCATATATCATTTTGTATCTTGAACAATTACTTGTTCAGATAGCCAGCCATATTCTTATTTAGTCATGTGACAACTCGGCAGAGAGGACTTACTTGAATTTTATATTCCTCTCTTTCTTGAAACCATAGTGCCATATACCATCCATTTTGGATTCCAGTGTACCATCAAACACATGCTGCCAGAAGTACAACGCTGCAATGAGAATGAATCATCAACATTTCCACAACTCAATGCTTTGATCCAACCTAGCCTTAAATCATAAATAGTTAATCCTGGATACAAAATATAATTGATAATCAAAGTTTGCACATTATGAATGATATTACAAGTTTGTTATATTACTGTGCTAAATTAAATATTAACCAGTGACTTCATAGAATCCAGCTTCTCATGCTGGGTAGAATGAAATAACTTCCTTGAACACTTAAAATAGTGTCTTATCTAATTATGTCATCACAAAAGCTATTTTAATTTTATTTCCCTGTGACTGTCCCAAATGTTTTTTCTGCGACAAACCTTAATGAAAAAAGATACGCTGATTTAAGTAAAACATCCGGTAGAGTACCGGTATGTATTCAGAATCTGTCTATTGGAAGTTCTGTTCTGATCATGTTACACTTGAAAGTATATGTCAATTGGTTTATCGAGTCCAACAGGCAAAACAGTTAAGTGACTCTACATGCACACAAACCGTTATATCTTGTTGATTTAAAACTCGCTATCATAGTTGCGATCTTTGCTTTATTTTTCTCCCTCTATCAACTTTTCAACTCTTACATATTAATCCTCATTTCACATGATGAACACACATGACGACATACCATAATGGTCAAATCAAACGTCAGTTTGCCTTTGAGCTGAATCATCCCCCAACAGTCTATTTCCTCAAAAGAAAAAACTTACCATTTGACAATTGAATTCAAAATAATAGGGGGCGATAATGGATGGTAAACAGTTAAGCTACCATGATACAGATAGCATACTGCACAAATATGATTAGACTCTCTCACAGTCCCAGGTTTACCAATAGACAGTAGAGGGGGTCTTCCCCCTCTGCTGACTATGGTTTACCACACAGCGTCTAATGGAACACTGATAAACCTTCAAGGTTTATAAACCTTCTTCCCTCTGACCGAGCCAGCCCTAAGCAAAACCTGGCTCCATAAATTCAAAATCAGAGCAGGACACTCACATGGAATAGCCAACAAGGGGCTTTAAGAGAGCCTAAAACATTACATACTTTATGTTGTCACAAAATTGATGAATTGCATCAAATTTTGGAAAAGGTGTGTATTATGAAAAAATCGTGTTGTACTTTGTACTTTCTTCTATTTTCTTCACATGTATTTAGGATAACCATGGCCTATCCATGACAGATTACAATTAATACTGTATTATCATACCAATGGCTGCTTTGCCCCACACCTCAACATGGTGGAAACCATCACTGTCATTTCCATGGTAACGTTTACCAAAATCCAGTTCTTTGTTACTGCTCCATTTCAATTTTGATTTTCCGGTGTCTTGTTGTCTTTTGTCTCTCATGTATAGATCTTCTCCCCAGGGGTTCCATTCTTCGTGTCTTGAATGAATTTTTTTCTCTTTAAGGAGAAGGGAAGAAAACATTTTTTTAAAGTTTCTTGTCATGGCTGAATTATATTTTTTGAAACCCAAGAGAGATTCTATCTGTAGCAGTTCGATATGCATGTAGGTACCTGAGTAGCCCTGCAAGTGAACTTTAAAATGAGAATGATAAAACTGGCAAAAGAGGCAAAACATATCTATGTGGTCCAAGAGTGCAAAACGGACAAACGTTCACCATGTCTATTGGATGATGGGGAGGATGACTTGAGTATATATTCCTGATATTAAACCATAACCAAGTCACTGTGCACAAACTTGGAAGTTGGTGTATCCTCATGCAAAACCTGACATGACAACGTGCAACGCACATATTGGCACAAAAGGCTATTTCAATCCCTGTATTCTGCAATGGCAAATTTCTTTCATGGTATTGATATCATTGCTAAGATTAGCGTTTCCTAATTCAGTATGATTTAGATTTTTTTCCACTTTTCCCTCCATAACTTCACATTCAAAGTATCATCCATTCTTGAAGAGCAAGACATGGGTAAAATCTTATTTTTAACATAAGCGCGGTAAATTAACAGATTTTGAAAATACATCTTCATTTTCACAGTTCTTTTTTTTACCACTTAAATTCAATTGTTTCTTTGGGCCATTAACAAGGTTGATCATCCAAGTTTTGATTGATGTGTTGAATTCAATTACTAGCACTGTCATAGAGAAATTGCTCAGATGCTAGGGGACTTTGTCATTCCTTTATACAAAAGATGTGAATTACTCACAACAGAGGTCGTTCACTAAAACCATAATCAGTCGACATTTAGGGTCTATGGTAGAAGCTCCTACCGTCTATGCTAAAACTTCTCTTTAACAAATTTGATTTTTCACCAAATTTGATTTTTCACCAAAGAAATGCTTTCTTTTTCACTAGTGTCAAGTGAAATTACTGCATTTTAAAATCAAACTTTTGTTATTATTGTCTATCTCATGGGCATGATGGGCTCATCA
Source organism: Ptychodera flava (assembly GCF_041260155.1). Classification (NCBI taxonomy): domain Eukaryota; kingdom Metazoa; phylum Hemichordata; class Enteropneusta; family Ptychoderidae; genus Ptychodera; species Ptychodera flava. The sequence goes on from NC_091933.1 coordinate 34,545,085, forward strand.
ATTCTGTCTCTTTGAACACACGCCCTCTCCAGTCCACAGCGAAAATTTACAATCCCATTTATAGCTGTCAGAGCGATGCGATGTCGCGGGCAGTCGGGCTGAAGGCATGACATGAGAAGAAACGACTTACCGGAAGGTGGCTTGGGTTTCTGGTCATCCGATGAAGGTTCATAGATCCTGGTAAACAGTACATACGTTGTGTAACAAGTTATAACGCTATAAATGGCGAATCCTGCGAACAAGATCTTTCGTAGGGTTAACTGCATTTGTCCGAGATCGTACACAGACAAATCATTTCAACTCTGCTAGAGGGTCTTTATCGACGTAAAAGGGTATTCTATAAGCTTCAGTCCTTTCACCAACGTAAAAGGGACAAACTTTCGTCGCAAATGCTTCTAACACAGTTCTAGCTCCGGCTCAGCTCTCGGTTGCAGTTGCCTTGCGTGTGACTACGAAAGGGTGGACTCACGTGCGTACGCGTCCAACATATGTGACATGCAAGTAGATTAAACGGAATATTTAGTCTATTTTGGTTCGGTTTTCAATAGTCGGCAACCGCCTTTGCTGCGACATCTGATGGTCTGACACTCCCACGGGAGTTGGAGGAATATTGCCACTCATACACCTGGCTGCAACAAGAACATAAAACAGTGACAATGTCAAATGTGGACTCCCCATCGTTACAAAACCGTGGTATCGAATGGTATCTATCCGATCACGAAGGGTTCATCGGAAGATACAAAGAAACATGCGAAGATTTCCATGTGACCGAAGTGGACAAGTATGGGAATCCGGTCTCTATGGAAACAAACTTTCAACGTCATCCAGCCGAAGACTGTTCAGAGAAGAATCTCATGAAAAGCACGGATGGAAAAGATAAAAATGCGCCAAAATCTGCAAACGATGCAGGAACTAATCAACAACAAGTGGAACATGAGTGGCAGAGACCGAAGCGAGACCATGTTCTAGCTTCTTTGATGAAATGTATTGATCAAGAGACATACTTAGTGTTGGAAAAGTTTTCCGGACATTACAGAAGTAACCATGGCAATACATGTGACCGTCACCACAGCAACCCTGGTTGGGATGGAGATCACTTATCATTGGGTATTTTTGAGACAAAAGAGGTCAGATGCACGATCCATCGATGTGTTAAACAGCTTCATCCACATTTGAAAACATCTACTAGACAACAGCTCAACCAGATTGGAAGTGAAATTTTTGTGACCCCTGACCCTATTCATCGAGAGTTTGCGTCATTCCTTGAGGGAGAGGACGTCGACAACCTCATGACATTTGTCGATGCTAAAGAACACAATACCTTTGTGCAGCTGAAAGTCGGAGAATCAAAACCGCAGAGAACAGCAATACACAGGTTGATTGCCAAACAGTTTGGTTCTATTGTGGAGAGTAAAACATTTATTGCCAACTTCAAAGGTAATCAAACAAATGAAGAAACTACAATTTCTGTCAGATTCCGGCAGAAATTTCACAACCGGGGCAAAAAGAGGAAAGTTGCTGATGTCAAACAGGAAGATGTACCTGTATACACAGGTAAGAATTGTAAAACGAGACATATTCATCTTATGTGAATGGATCATGAATGTGGCTCATGACAAATATTACATTACCCATGGATTGTGCAAACTAGATCTGTCATAATTATAATAAATTCATTCTTACGTTATTTTAAACTTTCAAGAACTGAATCAGTAATTAGCATGACTAAGTTACATCAGAAACACCTTCCTCTTGGCTGAAAGTTTTTGCAACATGGGAATAAATGATATTTCAGTGAACATACGGGGTACTTCCCTGAAGTACATGAATTGCTTTCAACAGGCACCCTATATGCAGCTACACTAGTGCACAGAAAAGGTTCTTGTCTATAAACATCAGTCAGTAATGGCAAGTACAAAAGATTAGAATCAACAATAATTGAAACAACCAGCTTATATGTATTCAGTTTTCAATAACACACACAGCAGTAAAATATGTTTTTCATAGTGAATAGATGCCAGAACTGCCACTCAGTCAGCAGAGAATAACATCTCAAAAAGATTTACTGAGCTTGCCGATGGAAATATGATAATATTTAAACTTAGTACCTTGCAGATAATCACAGAATGATGCAATTAACTTCGATACATTAGATGTATGATGCAAAAATTTTCAAATATAGTACAGGTAATACTAACACAGAGATGAACCAACATGATACCATTTAACTGTTTCAACAATATATACGGTAGAAAGCATTGACAGGCCAGTATTGTTATCATTATGTGTGTTCTCTTGGAGCTTGTATATGGCAGCAAATACAAGTATGTGTTGTTTTGTCTTTTATCTTTGTAACTCCTACTTAACAATAATCTAACAATCTACCCACAGGATTCACAATGAAAAAGAAAGACATAGAAACGTTAGATGCTATCCAACAGATCGCCAAGGCAACAGGCAGTCAGGCATCCAACATCAGTTATGCTGGAACAAAGGACAAGAAAGCTGTGACAATGCAGGCCATGGTCATAAAAGATGTAATTCCATCCAGGTAAGATAGCATGCACATACTGTATGTTGTGTTTATAAATGTATGTAAGTGTAGGATCTTAACCGCGTTTTTGATAGGGTACCGGGTAGGTACCTGGTAAATTTTACTAGGGTTCCCAAGTCATGCAATACCATAGTTCCCTCTGTTACATCAATGCACTTCTATCAGCAGACAACAGAAATAGTACCAGGGTTTCCACACCATATCTCTACCTTACCAAATCACAGCAAAAACACTCAATAATGAGTCATTTTCATGTACGTGCATGCTTACTTGATACTCCAAAATTCTGTGCATGAAATACTACATGATACTTCCAACACTAGATACGTAATGGATGAAATGCATAAGTTACTTTTTGAAGTGCCTCTATACATTCAAGTATGGATGCCTGACTTGAAATGAACAGGGAGACCTAAGCTTTGACTTAAACAACAAACACTTTTGAAGATACTTTACAGCCCGTGTGTGAGGATTGGTATATCTGAGTCAATGTGATCTCACTTGGAAATTTAAGTTGGATAGCATTTTTAATCGAGATTGCTCTTGAAACATAACTTGTTACCCATTTGCAGACTGCAACAAATCAATGAGAAGCTGACCAACATTTCAATTGGCAACATACATCCATGCAGTCAGCCTCTACAGCTAGGAAAACTTGGCGGCAATCACTTTGATATCATTCTGAGAGACATCAAACAGCATGGCAAGTCATCTTCAAATGATGATCAACTCAGAGATTTGATCTCATCAGCTGTTAAAAACGTACAGGTAAATTTAACCTTTTTTAATTGTTCTTGCAGTATTTTGTTGTAGTGTTGAAAGCATTGTTGTCAATATACTGACTTGAATTCAAATTTCAATGCAATGTACATATCTTCTTTAACTCATATATGATATTTCGCATCATACAGTGCATTTATTTCAGGTATCAAGTGGTCACATCCAAAAATATTTGATAATACTGCTTTCCACTTTGTTTTCTTAGTTAATGCGATTTTTTTTTAGTGAAATCATCTACATTTTAGTCAGTTAATCAGTGATCACCAAGTGATACTCTAGTACATTTGCAACAACAACATAAAACATTACAGCAATGCATGATGGACACAAAGACTGGGTTCCAAAAGTCTCTGACAAGTTAAAGCAGTATGTCGGAAGGTAAAAATATCCTTACATGACAAAGTTGTTGTTTGTTCTGAATTTTTTCTCATTCAAGGAAAGGGGATTCATTAATTACTTTGGACAACAACGATTTGGAACAGCAGAAACTCCTGTGACAGCGGACCGCGTAGGATTGGCTATCATGAAAGGAAATATGGTAATTGCATCATCTATCATAGTGGAATGTTATTCAGCAATTAATATTCTTCTGCAAAGATCTCATTGCAAAATGATTTGCTTTATTGATGCTTTGTCATCAACAGTCATGATTTCATTTGGTGATTTTCAGATCAGTTAACAAAAATTCCATGAATAAGTGAATAAAAAAGATGGTATTACTTATGATGGTTCATAATATCGGCTCTTGAATTTTAAAATGCTGATAGAGTTTTGAACAACAAACATTTGAAAACAAAATCTAAACGTTAGCTGAGCATCAAGCGTGGGCAGAGTTACCAAGGTGTAGCTGTGGCATATAGTCAGAATGCAATGACCAAGAATGAGCTAAACCACTTACTCAATAAATGAGGATTTTGTTTGCTCTGACCATATTTTATAAAATTAAAGTCCATTCATTCATTCTGACCTTACAAGGGATGTGAATCATGTACACACGACAGTTCACATGTATAATGTATTTTCTTGTAATTTTAGTAGACCGGAGATTTGAAAAGGTGTGAGTGATTTTATGTTTGTAGATGACTTTGCAGGACGTCAGAAAACAGAGTTCCAAAAAGTCAATTGTTTCAACTTGGGCAATATGCTCACTCCTCCACTTTTACTTTGTGATTATTCACTAATCTCATGTTACAAAGGAAAATCAAATTGACCTATCTGATAGGCTATGAAAGTTAATTTTCAAGTTTTCAATAGAGGGCTTGCAGAGACACTTCATGAATAATAGTGAGTGCTTGTTTGTCATCATGGTGGATTTCAATCCAGCTATATATCCAAGGATAAATATGCATGGATCTTATCTTTTCCTGCTTTCCCTGTCTTGCAGAGAGATGCTGTGGATCTGATCTTAAAGCCAGGGAAAGGCAATGACCCCGTGAACACTGCAAAGCGACACTGGCAGATGACTCACAATGCTAAAGAGACACTGCAGTTGATGCCCAGATACAAAAGCAGGGAGTGTATGATCCTGAAGGCACTGCATAGACATGGCCAAGATGACGATGGTTTCACCAAGGCACTGATGGCTATTCCCCACGCTATGAGACTGCTCTATATTCACAGTTATTGCAGTCTTGTATGGAACCACATGGCAAGTTACAGAATCCAAAATGGATGTCAGCCGATTCAAGGTGACCTTGTAGAGGTTGCTGAGGAAAGCCAAACCAAGGTAATACATCACAAATGGATGTTTTTGACATTGACATGTAGCAACTCTTGTTTACTTTATCCTGCCAGGCAGTATCACTTCCCCATCTACCAAGTCAGTAAAAAGCAGCATTGAGCCAAGACGTATACATATTTTCACCTTCTTGGCATTGTATGTTACAGCAGATTGAGTGAGTTAAGTCATACTATGATAGCATCTATGTTTTCAGGGGTCTTCAAATGTTCAAGTCTGCAGTAAATTGGAAGTTTTGTGCCTCTCTCTTGTTCTAATGAATTTGACCTGATGATGACATTTGAACTTGGAAGGATAAGGGTTAGGATGCTGTCAGAGTGCTTAGAAACTGATTGCCAAATACATTGAAAACAAGTACTTTACTAATTGACTGTAATTGTTGACATGGTAAAAATATTACCTTTTTTTGAGATTTCCTGGTTTCATTTTCAGCCACAGTTTATAAGTCTTTCTGTACCTTGTAGTGAAATTTGTGAGATGGAAGTCTGATAATGCTCAAAAATCAGACAGTAGTACCACATCATTAATACCAGTGTGCAGATGACCTTGTATCTTTCATGCCTACAAATGTATTTTAGTCATGGTCTACTAAGGATTTTATTTTAATTAATCGACAGGTACATGAAGTTACTGAAGAAGACATCACTGCCCGGAGGTATTCTATAGAAGATGTTGTGTTGCCATTACCTGGCAACAGTGTTACTATGCCAACAAACTTTATGCGAGAAAGATACAGTCAGTATTTGGAGTCAGATGGTGTCACTGCGGAGTGTTTCAGAATATCGTCTCTGAAACTGAATATTCCAGGGGACTACAGAAAACTCTTGGCCAGGCCAAAACATTTGACATGGAGCTTTGTAAGTGATATCAGTAAGAATGGAGGGACAGACGGCAGTTTACAGAGAGTGGAGCGCTGTGAAGATAGCAGAGAACCTGATGTCCAAAAAAATGCCGTTTCATTTGCAAATTCCTCTTGTGAAAGAAGTAAATCAAGTGAACCAAAAGGAGCATGCCAGTCAGAACTTTCTGGAGAAGAGAAATTGAATACGAATGCAATTAAAATTTCTTTTGACCTTCAACCCTCCTCTTATGCAACCATGTGTTTGAGGGAAATTCTCAAGAAACAATTGGACTAAATTTATGCCATACCTTTAACTTAAAGGGATACAGTCATCAGAACTCCGCTCAAGGTCACATGGGACCCATACGACCAATGGTAACACTGTATCCAAGGTACAGTGGTGATTGATGAAAGTTAAAACATGTCTGTCATAATCTACATCGTATAAAACAAATGTTGCAGCTATGATGATGAGGTGCATCTAGATATCGTGCAGGAAATACATTGCTTGTAAACAAGAAACTCACACAGGTGAAGTTCTGACGACTGTTTCCCTTTAAACACAGTCATTGAAATTCCTTATTTGACAAAGAATGATCATGAGTTGCTGATAGTTACTTAGGAACTGTTTCAGTTTGTCGTATAAGTTCAAAAGTGTCACAATATGTGTAAATATAAACAAAAACTGCACACTCTTACCAACAAATTTTGCTGTAACTGTTTCCAACTCGTATGTGTCATGCTATGTTAGTACTCAAATTTGATTGATTACTTGACCGTGTAGCGTGGTCAGGGGATACATATTCTTCAGAAGTGATATCAAAATTTTACATTATACTCTAAGGCAGACATCAACATTTTTGCACTTTTGAACTTTCGTTTAGGGGGAGGGGGAGGGGGTTTTGACGTAAATGAAGGAATGTCGTTTGTCGCACTTATGCGGCAATCTGAGACGGTCCTGTAGCTTCCAATGATGTCCATACACCAGCACCATGCAGAGTTGCATCATCTAGAGGTGGCTAGAAGAGAAATTCACCATGTTTAAAGTGGACTTGGCAGATGCAAAGTGGGAACCTTACCAGTGCCTTGATGTTGAAAGATATTTCCCTAAAGTGTTTCATCGTCGATAATGACGAAATCTATTCCCTGAAGTGTCAAGAATTATGAAAAAAAAAACAATCACATATCAAAATAATGACAGTGAAGCTCTGAAACTTTTCTTATATTATCGTAAGCGGTTTCAGGAATGTCTTACTGAAAAGCCATAATGCACAAACATTTAAATTTAGCAAACATTATTTGCCAACTGCTAGTACAGCCTTCCTTGTGGTGGCTACTTTTAAGTTTATGGATTGTTTTTGAGAATTCGTTTGACTTTATTTGTTACATAAAGCTACTATTGTGATATCTGTGGCTGCAGTTGATCTTCATTGGAATAAGTTCATGTATTAAAATGGTTTCAAATTTGCAAATATTCTCATATAAGAGAAAAAAGCACTAAAATGTTTTTTATGGCGCCGTATATTTATTTGAATAATTATCTTTTCTTTCGTTGATTTGATCTGAATCGTAGGTTTAGACAAGATTAACACCTGTATATGCCAGTATCACTAATATAAAATGCGAGCGACAGGACATGTTCAGAGTCGCGCCCTCTATAGTACATTTCGAGAGTCGTTCAAACTAACATTTTCCACTTTTTTCACGTTTAAAATATTCCAGAAAACCCTCGACCAAATGGCTCTGTGTGATAATTTTAGTAGCCATTACATTCGAATAACAGATCAAACTAGTCCACTTGAACAGCGGTATAGATTGAAATCGCACTGCTGGACCACCAATGGCCATGTGAAGAAAATTCTTTGTTTACCATCCTTGGATTTTTGTAAAACCTACCAGCCAGCCAGGGAAAAACAAACGCAGACAAAAACACAGGTTTTTAACATAAGCTCAATTTGAATTTGGTTTCCTTCGGAAAAATAATATTTTTATTTGTAACAGTTTTAACATCGTGTTTGTTTTCGTAATTTTCTCTGAAAACCTACCAGCACGAGGACAGCAAACAAAGAATTTTATTTAAAGCGCCTAATTGCATATATCGCATGAATGTACCCAGCTAGATCTCAACTCAAATTCTAGGTGTTCGTCATTCATCATCCAGAATTTTTTCTAACAATTTTTTCCTCCGTCAGGTCAGATATTTGCTAAAAATTACAGTGCTTATCAATGTGGTCACGGTGCAAGTGCAATAAAATGTACATTCAATAATAAACTGTTTGTGTTTACGTTTTTCGTCCTCGGGAATAGCTTTCTTATCCAGAAATGTTTATGAAGGCCCGCCGCCCAAGGTTTCATTCAGTAAAAACAAGCACATCTCTCGTTATGTATATGAAACTTGAGGGCTGTCGTAAAATATATTTCATTTGATTCTCGAATAATAACTGCTCATAAGGAGAAACAAGACATTTACTTGACCTCGAAAAATGGTAAGCACTCTATAATATTAGCTGAGTCGTATTTTTGAAAAACACATTACCTGCGTCACAAAAACCTCAAGGTGTAAGTTTTTTGTAAAAAGAACCCAACTGACATGGAGTCACAAAACTGCTTGAGGGGCTATTGCTTGCACGTCTGAATACTATGTTATGAATAAAACGTAGTTTTTGAAACACCGTACATTGGTGCGTCGCGCCACAATTTTCAACTGTGAATCTCCATCGGTATCATTGTTAGTTACCAAAATTAGAACGGAAACAGCAATCGTGGGTTGACGTGGTGAATTTTCCACTACTGTAGTGCTTTCACAACTGACAAAAGAGTTCGTAGGATAAAACAATACTAGGTATTCAGATAATACCCATTCCATTCTTTGGTTATATTTTCGGCTGGTTGCTGGTCCGTTCCTTTTGGAGTCAAACGACGCCAATCACCGATATCGGACAAATACGCGTGCAATCACTGATTTTATGCCCGATATTTTTACTTCAAGTTTACTGTAAGGGTTTCGTGGTCTTTGCCGTCATAGTGCGTCAACCGTGAATGGCTTCAAATTTTTGTAACGCAGATCAGTATCACCCAAGTAATTAAATGATGTTCGAACATTACAAGAATCATTCATATTTGGTCACAACAAGATGTTGCTATGGGTATGACCTTTCACAGATATCGACACGAAAACTCGAAACGTTCCCATGAATCACCAATGGAGCGTACTATACACAGTCAATTGTCCTTTGATACAAAAAGATACAGGCCCAAATGCTGTTCCTGAAGAGATGGACGTGTTGAGCCGGTGAAAACTTATCCAAATATAGAATTGTTTACAGCATCTGTTCTTATAATCATGTGTGGCAACAGCTTGCTATATATTACAATGGAATCAGCGAAAAAATGGTACTGCTAACTGACATACAGCGTATTTATATGATGCGTATACCATCTGCGTTCGCAATTGCGAATTTCAAGCTAATAGTTAGGTATGAGTCTATAGAGGGCGCTATTTTGGACGAATTGATGAATCTATTGTTCTCCCCTAACGAATTTCCCTTACTATGGTGATTGCTTCTCTTTGTTACATTGAATATTGGGCCGAATGTTGACAGTATTATGGACACCTTTTTCACAGGACTGAGTGCCCTTTTTCCTAGTTGCCATGTGGAGGTTCGAGTGTTATACGCGAGAGTATTTGTATTGAGCTAACAGCATATATTATGTTAAAATATATTCATTAAATATTTAAAGATGTTGGACCCCCTGTCATGATGTGATGTTGCAGCGCTGCCTATCGATGTGAACGCAACACTGTCGACAGAACCTGCAGGAACATGTAACAGCCAACATCTATCGGGAGAATCTTACTGAAACGTCTGAAAAATAATTGCACTCACGTCGTCAATTTTCGCCATGAGCAAGTCGGCTATAACGCTGATTGTCATTTTATTGTGTGTGGCGGTAGTAACTGTGCTATCTGCTACGTATGAGGTAGGTGAAAAGACCTTTCAAATATACGTTGTTTTTTTTTATTCAGACATCAAGAAATGGACTATCTTGTTTCGCAACGCGCGTGCGTATATTATGATCTTGCCAAACGACGTTTTAAACCGTTTGTTGTCCGGCTTTAACCCTGTATTGACAACCATGAAATCAGAGTATATCACTACACGGTATTCTGTATTTTATTTCTATATTTTAAAAGACCGAAGAACACAGTTCTACACTTTACGACGATGGATTGTCTTATATTTGGTGACCGTAATTTTTTCTGTTGAGCGTACAGCGACGTTCAGTCATCCCGTTGTTCAACTTGATTCGCTTCTTCACTATGACGTCGCTCGTTTCAAGGTGTGTCCATAGTGCAAGACAATCTCGATCCTTGTAAAACTACTCTGAAGGCGATGGGTTTTGCATGCACGTAAGAGTGCCGTTTATACTTACCCACATAGCTCTAGAAATCGTTATTCAGCAGGTGGGAGGTCATGACAAGAGCGAGTAATCGGATCACAAATATTGAATCATGGCTAGTTCTGCAATCCCCAAAGCACGCGATCAGCCTCTCAGCGACCACCAGAGCCCTTCCCGTGCTTGTGAGAACGACAATCAAAAATTACATTCCTCTCACGGGCACACTTCCTTCACACGCACCCTCTACTGCTTTATCACCTGTTTCTCATTACATTACAGCTTTGCTGGTCGGTTCAGGTGATGCTCGTGACAAATTACATATAATTCACATGAATTGACAAGATAATGTATGTGGAAATTATTATTTAAGAGATCAAGATGCTTGACAGTGGGTGTCTTCATATCGCAAATTACCACACCCTTTCTTTTACAGAAAATCAGAATTTGATTGTCACAGTATCGTGAAACTTTGATGACATGCATTTTGAAATGCTACAAAAATACAGAGTTTGATATTCAAAAAGATAGATTTGCAAACATAGCGTGATCAAGGATCGATCCAGGCTTTTGTCACGATTTTACCGAGCAAACATTGATGTGCATGCGACATGGAGGAAAACATGAAGGTAGTCATTAAGAATAATATTTAACTCATAACAAGACTCATGCTTCCCTAGGCTACTGTTAATTTTTAAATAAAAAAAATAGACAACCGTTACTCACCTTTCCATTTTCCAACTGTATTTTGCGTTCAATTTGTGTTGCCCTGCACAGTTAGGCCTATGCTTGTGATGTTGCTGTGGTTTTACCAAAGCCTCTTGAACCCGCCCCAGACTCTCCGATCACTCGGGACAATGACGGGGTTTTTACGTCATCGCTTTGAATGACTTGCTGTGGAAATATATTCGACGCATTCCGTAACTTAATTAAGGGGCCCAAACCTCCTAGGAGATATTCGAATTTGAAAACGCTCAGCCTAGAAAAGAAAATAATCTTTGAACACTTCAGATTCTCTGGATGGCCCGGCGAAATATTTCTTCTGAGATACTGAATCATTTGTGTATGTGTGTGTGTGTGTCTGTGTGTGTGTTACATACTCAAACTACCCACAGACTAAACCAGATAATTAACAGGATGAAGGCTGTTAGAGTAGAACAGTCAATGATCTAGTAGATGATGATGTTTGGATAGCTTCCCTGTTTTCAAACTTTCTCATTTAAATTAAATAAGATTAACTAAGATGAATAGATATTATCAGGATGAAGGTTGTTAGGGCCGTGAGCGATGACCAATTAAATTAATGATAATGTTGTGATGGCTTCCTCATTTTACACAGATTGAGCTTATTATTCAATGACCCGTATATCAGACCCTGAAATACTATTATCGAAACATATTTTCAAATACGAACTTGAGTTCAACTTGTGTACCACTTCAGCATAACACGTTCGGCCACATTGCCTCTATCTTTGATGTATACTGTGAAAATAATATGTACAAAAATGTTTGGTTTTGTGCGTCATCTATATACCGTTCACAGCCCGTCAATCAGAAACAGCAGGTACTGAGGATCCCTGTCGCTGCTAGTCGTTATTTTTTGTCGAAACTTACGGCAGTATGAGAAAACTCGTGTGTTTAAGATGTGTAATATAACATGAACTCATGTTACTGAAATTACAATAATTCTCTGAAAAATATGAACGCGTGACTCCAATCTACATTCTGCTGGTATTTTATAATAAGGTACCTAGGATGACAAATTTAAGCGTGGCACAGAATGGTAAGAGATGTTATGTCGAACCTGAAGTCGTCCCCATGTCTCGCGGTTAATTATAAAAATGTTCAAATAACAGTAGACAGTTGAGTCCCCATTTTGGAGAACGTCGCATGTTGTCAAGTTCCTGATTTGATATGATCACATTTTGACAAATCGTAGCCCATGATCAGTAACATCAAATGGGGAAATTCTTCACACTCTTAGAAACTATTAGCTTCTTTCTTGCATAAAAAACGGACTAAGGCTGGCGGAAATTTGCCCCTACAACCAAAAGCGTCTCAACTCAGAAAGATCTTGTCGCACACAATAATTAATAAATACACGGCTGTTGACGCTTTCAAAATCCAAAACTGCCGTCTTCCGAGTGCTATACTTGATCATCACATTAAAATGAGACAATTCTGAAATACTTTTCTCCAACAAAGTAACAGGTGTCATAGCATTTATCGGATGACACATTGTCTGATGGACGTAATTTGCCTTCGTGCGCAATGGCCTGTAAAACAGCCATAGTAAGGCCAGAGAAAAAATATTGTTACTCCGAATTCGTTTTTGGCAAAGTTACAGAGGCAGCGAGCAATATTCTTTTCTTAATTTTATTTTATTTTTTTTTTTAATACGAACCAGCAAAAGTATCTCACTACTTACATTACTGATGGTTTTGACTCTAGATTTTACAAAGTGTACACAATTTTAGAGGCATGACATATGCAGGCAGAGTTGACAGAACAAATTCTGAGCATTTGCACATGCCCAAGAAGAATACAAAAAATGTAAAAAATATGTACAACAAAAGTGCCGTAAAAGTTGCAACACGGACGTGTGCATTTGCTGCAATTTAAAAACAAACAAATAATACCAAATCGTATAAGTTGATTATTCTTCCTGGTCTGACCATCAACCCACTGTTACCAGCCATAATAAGATCATATCCTGCAATGTTTAATGTTCATATCAGTAGTCGCTATTTCAGAGTCGTGGACTGGTGGCGTATTCAGGCATCTATAAATAAAGTATTATCGTACGAAGGTTGACATCAACACGACACATTAACTAAAATCAGGCACTCCGTGAGTATTATTTAAACTCCAGCTTGCGCGATTTCCCTCACCGCCCGTGACCTGTTCATCTTCATTCGTGGTTAGAGTTGTTGACATTTAAAAGGAAAAACCAATTAAAATATCGAGAAGCAATGTAGATTGCGCAGCGATGACCTCACGAGCAATTTATCATAAACCGCTCCGAGGCTTAGGTGTTATCGCTTTCCTCCACTGCGACGTAGGGCGGCACTGTTTGGCCTCAATTTTACATATCACCATCGATTAACAATCCATCGCAACAGAAAAAGTGGTATCCAGTTTCTATGTTTTTCAGAATTTTCTGATGAAAAACTATAATTTACTTGAGAAAAAATTATGATTTACCGTTTAAACTAGTTTCACTAACCGCAACTCTGAAATTTGCTTATCTTAACAAGCACGTCTCAGCAAAGTCGGAGTCATACTTTAATCAGGTATTTTTATTCACTTGTTTCACATACTGGCTGTATTGATGTTCGGGATAATTTTAATACTCGTGCCCAGAGACAATATCGCATCAGGTTTGTGCAAAGCTGCTTTCCCGGATACATCGATTTGATAATGCGATGGAGAACTCAAGTAGGAGAAGTGTCTCCAAGGGCCTCATCCATGCACTGGGAGGAAAGAGTTGCCGTGTCGGCTGTTAGCGCCAGGGCGTGCACCTACCATGAAAAAAGTGCGTGTTCAGGGCTTTAATACATCCACCATGGCAAGCAAACATTTCATCACGCGACCAAGGAATGAACCTGCAATCCACATCAAAGCCATCTATGCGTGCATCGTGACATTTACGAAGTCTCTCCTCGTTTGATTGGCGATCGATCACTTCAGAATGAGCCATGAATAATTAATTCTGATTACACACTGAAAGGAAGAACTAATTCCTTGGATGGCACAATAATCAACGATGATTTATTACACCTACAATGAAACTTAATGGATCATTCGCCATCAATTAGCAAAATTAAAATTAAGACACAATTCCGTAACTTAGATGTGGCCTTGCAATATTAAAGAGTCTGTAGCTGTGACTGTTGATTATTTTTTTCACTATTTTTAATGTCAGTTGTAAGTCCATCTTCTACTCCCTAGCCTAAAGTCTTTTGAAACATCAACCATTTAGCTTCAACACAGCGTCAAAATGCACTGTTACTGTTCGCATTTGGATTCTAGTCCGGACCAGAATTTATTTGTCAAAATAACAATGCAGTTTACTCGTGTACCGGCTGATCATGAGTTGACATGCTGAATATTGTGCGGCTCAACATGTTCATGCTTCACGGGGTACAGAACAAGGAACTGTAGTTTCCGAAAACAGGAATTTAAAAAAAAATATCAACAGATACAGATACTGGCCAACGACTTTTACGTAATCGCTTGGAGTGAGCTGCGCTGGTATCAGTGGCATAATATAATGATTTGACTCGTGGAACCAACCGTCAGTAACTGGAACATTAACGACAATTTAAAAGTTTAAGTCAATTAGGCACACACACATATATATATATATATATATATATATATATATGTCGGAGAACAAATGACACATCATTGAACATTATTAATAGGACTAAGCAGAGCCTATGTGTTATCCGTCTACCAATCAGACTCTTTCGGTAACTTTCATCCAATGACTGTGGACTATAATCTCCCGCCAAAAAATGTTTATCCTTTGGTGTTCTATTACATTCGGTGCATGCGCTTTGGCGCCTTTATATGTAATTGCTACAGTTGTGTTCCGGTTGGCGCCTTTTCTATCTCACGGCGTGTTCAGTAATAAAGCTTGTGTTCTTAGCATGAACTGGTGTCGTTCGCAGTTCTGTATTATAAGTCAGACAAGAACCTTGATCATAAAACCCCATCACGACATTTTTTGGTGCCGAGACCAGGATAAGGATGTCTGACGAGGAGCAGCAACCAACTCAAGCCGAGCAAATGGCAACGAAATTGGCCAAGTTGAAACTCAAGCGCAGGGGACAACGTGCCCAAATGACGAGGCTGTTCAACCGTGCAGAACAACTCACATCAACGTTCGCTGCAGCTGAGAACAAGACTGAAGCTTACAGGATACTCACAGCATTGAACACTCAACTGACTCAGAAATACGAATCTTTAACTAAGATCGAAGAAGATATCTTAGATAATACGGATGAAGCAAGCTACGATGCTGCGAGCCAAGAATCCGGCGACTACATGTCCGAGATATTCGAGAGAAACGACAAGATCACTGATTTCATCAAAAACAACAAACCGAACAATGTGACTGGCCATCGGCGAACTCCGACACCGCTACTCAAGACACATCGAAGAAAACGGTCGCATTACCGAAACTACAGCTGAAAACTTTCTCAGGAAACGTACTCGAGTGGGTGAGTTTCTACGACACTTTCAAATCGTCCATCCATAATGATAAGAACCTCGAGAACATTCAAAAGTTCACATACTTACGCAGCGTTTTAACTGATGAAGCTGCCCGTACGATTAGCGGTCTCGCCTTGACAAACTCCAACTACGACCATGCTTTAGAGCTACTCATCGAACGCTACGGACAGAATCATTTGATCATCGATGCGCACATGACTGCACTGTGGCAGATTCCTCAACCTACGAGTGACATTAACAGTCTGCGATTGTTTTATGACACATTAGAAAGTCATATTCGCGGTTTACAATCACTTGGCAAAGAAGAGAACGCTTATGGAGAACTTCTCATTCCCATGATTCGAGATAAACTACCTAACAATATTCGGAAACAGATTGCAAGAGATCACGGAAACAAGGCTTGGACTTTACCAGAGTTGCGCAAAGCCATCCTACGGGAAATCGACGCCATTCAAGCCGGAGTTCCACTCGATGAGTTATCGGTTGCGGACACAGCAACACAGCCTAATATGACCGCTTCATTTCATACTAGGGCCGCATCTACGCGCACAACAAAGCCTTTGAGAATCAAAACATGCGTGTTTTGTAAGGGAAATCACTACACAAGTGATTGCCAAGTTGTCACCGACCCGAAACGTCGCTTAGACATTGTCAAACGCGATCGTCTCTGTTACAATTGCCTTGGAAAGCATCGCGTGAGCGATTGCAAGTCTCGTTACACTTGCAAGATCTGCAAGCGTAAACATCACTCTACCCTTCATGACACCAAATCAGCTACAAACGTCTGAGAAAAAGGGAACTTCTGAAGTTCATGTGGCATTGGCGAAGACAGACGACACAAAGGGGAAATCTACACCCAACGGATCGGTTCTCCTCAAGACGGCAGTCATTCCTATGTCGGTCGGCGATAGGAAACCTATCAACGCTACCGTGCTGTTTGACGATGGGTCCAACAGAACTTTTATCACGCAGCGATTTGCTGACAAACTCAACTTGAAATCGGACACTCATGAGAACGTGAGCCTGTCAACATTCGGGGACAATTCGAAACAAATTCATTCCATGAAAAGTGCAATGGTAACTTTGCACGAACAGAATGGGCATACCAGTACTGTCAACGCCCTGATAATTCCCGAGATTTCGTCCAACCTATTCAACCACGTGTCAGCAGAAATACTCAACTCAGACCATCTACGGGGATTAAAGCTTGCCCACCCTGTTTCCAATGTTAAAACTATGGAAATTGATGTGCTCATCGGAGCTGATCAATATTGGAACTTTGTTGGAAACCATATCGTGCGCGGGGCAGGTCCAACTGCAATATCATCTAAGTTCGGCTACTTGTTGTCCGGTCCTACTGGAAAGCGTGGGAAATTGGACTCTGACATTAATATTCATCACGTGAACGTAGAAACACACACCGACGATGACATACGAAACTGGTGGAATTTAGAGCTCATCGGAGTGAAGGCAGACTCGCAAAATGATGAAAATACCGACTTCGAAACATATCGGGACACTCATCTACGTGTTGAAAATGGTAAATACATTGCCCGTTTACCATGGAAAACTGATCATCCGCCACTGCCTTCAAACTATGCGGCAACTGAAAATCGCACGCGCGCTATGGTTCGCCGTTTGGCCCCTGACTTAACGAAGAGATATGACGATATCATCACCGATCAACTGCGCCGAGACTTCGTCGAGAAGATTCAAGATGACAACAAAACTGAAGGACATTATTTGCCGCATCGAGCTGTCAAGAAGGACTCAGTTACCACTCCGATACGTATTGTATACGACTGCAGTAGCAAACAAAATGCTGACTCGGCAAGTCTAAACGACTGTCTTCAAACTGGGCCATCATTAATCAATGATTACCTGCCATTTTGCTACGATTTCGCGCTAACCGAGTCGCTTTCGTCAGTGACATTGAAAAGGCATTCTTAAACATACGTCTAGAGGAAGACGAGCGTCAATACACCAAATTTCTTTGGTTATCGGACATTCGTGATCCTCAAAGTCCATTTGATGTTTATCAATTCAAGTCTGTTCTGTTTGGGGCGGCTTGTTCCCCATTCATGCTCAACGCTGTAATCAAGACCCACTTGGAAAGTAATGCCTCCATACCGACTGCTGATGACCTCAAACATAATATTTATGTTGACAACGTGATAGACGGTGCAGAGTCTGATGAGAAGGCCGTGTCATATTACAACGACGCAAACCACCTCATGCAGTCCTGTGGGTTCAAGCTACGCTCATGGACGTCCAACAGTGAACGACTATGTGAACTCGCAAAACAGGATGATATCTACGAACCCTCCCATGATGTACCAGTACTCGGCCTGCGTTGGGAGCCAGAAAGCGACACGATGACCTACTCAGAAAATAATAGCGAGCCTATTCCAAATGAATTGATAACGAAACGAGATGTTCTCAGTTCCTCGGCTACACTGTACGACCCACTGGGCTTCGTAGCTCCAGTTCACATCAGAGCTAAACTCTTTGTACAGTCACTATGGAAACGCGGGCTCCCTTGGGACGAACCGCTCGACGCTGAATTGAACTCTCAATGGATACAGATCGCAGCGGACTTGAATGCTACACGCAAGACGACAATAAACCGCCAATACTTCTCAGGGAATAAAGATAACGACGACTGCGAAGTTCATGTTTTCGCTGACGCCAGCACTACCGCCTACGGAGCTGTAGTTTATCTCCGCAGTTCAAGTGAAACTTCTATCGTTATGGCCAAGGCACGCGTCGCCCCAACGTCCGATTTGTCTCTGCCTCGGTTGGAACTGATGGCCGCCCTAATTGGCACTCGACTCAGCAAATTCGTAATAAATGCTCTCTCCGGCAAGGTAAACATTACGCAGCGGTATCTCTGGTCAGACAGTCAAATTGCGTTGTATTGGATCAACAGTGTCAAGAAGCTGCCGATCTTCGTAAGCAATCGCGTCAGAGAGATCAATGGTTTTCGTCACATCTACAAATATTGCCCCTCCGCTGACAACCCAGCTGATTTGTTAACTCGAGGCATTACTTCTGATCAACTAGCCAATTCTACTCTATGGTGGAACGGCCCTACTTGGTTGAAAGAAAATGGAGACTGGCCAATCTGTGAACTGTTTGATAGCGCAGTACACCATATCGCTACAACGGACGACTTCATGATCGAGCCTCACACACAAATCGATGCTGAGGTTGCCGATAAAATGCAACACGTTGAGGATCTTTCTCGCCGATCCACTGAGAACATCGGCTCATCAAATACGGAAATCGACCCCGCAATTGACGTTGGCATACAATACGCGGTGGACATTACTCGTTTCAGCTCGTTAGACAAACTATTCCGCGTTACTTCGTATGTATTTCGTTTCAAATCTCGACTGCAGCGAAAGAGAGACACGCCGTCAGGAGCAGTCTCACCGGACGAGATACGACATGCTGAACAGATCTGGATTAAAGACGTACAATCTGAGATATATACAGACACTATTCATTCCATGAGGATGAATGTGAAGAGGTTCGGACCGTTGGTTCAACAACTCAACCTATTTCTCGATAACGAGGGCACACTTCGATGTGGCAGCCGTGTACACAATGCAGCATTGGACTATGTCACGAAATTTCCAGCGTTGCTGCCTCCTCACCATGAATTCACTAAACTGGTCGTTCTGAAAGCACACGAACGCGTATTCCATGGAGGAGTCCAGTCGACTGTAACACAAATTCGTCAACAGTACTGGATACCGAAAATACGACGTATCGTTAGCAAGATTCTTCACAACTGTGTTACCTGTCTGAAAGTTGAAGGAAAGCCGTACACTAACCCAGTCCAAGCTCCGCTGCCTGCATATCGCGTGAACATCACCCCTCCATTCAGTGTGACGGGGGTCGACTTCACGGGGGCTCTCCTCACCAAAGCTATTGATGGGAAACAAAACAAGGCATACGTGTGCCTGTTTACCTGTGCGGTTACACGGGCCATACACTTGGAATTTGTACCGGATTTGACGACTAAAACCTTTCTACTCGCGTTTTGCCGTTTTGCTGCAAGACGATCCCTGCCTAGCCGAATGTTATCCGACAACGCCTCGACGTACATCTCTGGAGTCAAAGAGATACGCTCTTTGCTCGACACGTCTGATGTTCGAGATTATCTCTCATCTCAGCGAGTGAAATGGACTTTCATACCCAAACGTGCGCCGTGGTTTGGCGGCTTTTGGGAGCGGCTCATAAGTCTCACGAAGAATGCGATTAAAAAGGTTCTCGGTCGATCATTCATCACGTATGATGAGCTTGCTACCGTCGTCACCGAAATTGAGACTGTATTAAATGATCGCCCACTCACCTTCATTTCATCCAGTGCGGATGATGACGTTAGCCTGACCCCAAATCACCTGTTACATGGTAGAAGCTTAACCTCACTACCATACATCACAGTCTCCGATGAAGAAATCGAAGACCCGACTTTTGGAAACCACAGTGATGTTAACAGACGTTACGCACATTGTCAAATCTCCAACAACAGTTCTGGAAGCGGTGGTCAACCGAGTATTTGACAGCTTTGAGAGAACGTCACTCCGGTTCCGGAAACAAGCACAATGTAATTAAAGTGGGTGATGTGGTACTGATCCATAGTGATATCGATCGTAGGATGAAATGGCAGCTCGGGACTGTGAAGAGACTTGTTTATGGACGTGACAAGTTGGTGCGATCAGCTGAAATCTCCACCGCCAGGGGACACACCAACCGCCCTATACACAAGTTATACCCTCTTGAGGTAGCCTCTCAAGAATTATCATCGTCTGAAGACAAAGATATGAACGAGCGGGAAGACATCCATCGGCAAGAAATTTCTGCTGAGAAAACCAATGACCCGCCCGAGTCGGGGAGACCGTCCAGAGATGCAGCCATTGCAGCGAGGATGAGAATATCCGAACTTTCATAACTTGTTGTAACTGTTGAGTCAATTAACTCTTTGAAATTTCTAAGTTTTTGTTCAACGAATCATTTATTGATAATTCATATTGAAAGTGTTCAAGATTATCTTTCGTCGCCGGGAGAATGTCGGAGAACAAATGACACATCATTTGAACATTATTAATAGGACTAAGCAGAGCCTATGTGTTATCCGTCTACCAATCAGACTCTTCGGTAACTTTCATCCAATGACTGTGGACTATAATCTCCCGCCAAAAAAATGTTTATCCTTTGGTGTTCTATTACATTCGGTGCATGCGCTTTGGCGCCTTTATATGTAATTGCTACAGTTGTGTTCCGGTTGGCGCCTTTTTTTATCTCACGGCGTGTTCAGTAATAAAGCTTGTGTTCTTAGCATGAACTGGTGTCGTTCGCAGTTCTGTGTATAAGTCAGACAAGAACCTTGATCATAAAACCCCATCACGACAATATATATATATATATATATATATATATATATATATATATATATATATATATATATATTATATTGTCTCACTTAAAGTGCAACAAGTAACTTATTTGCAGTCTCCATGGAAACCTAAATGCAGCTTCCCTGCGAATCGTTATAACAGAGTGAGCATATTGTGGCTAGATGCATATCTTTAAACATCTGCATCGATAACTACAGTAGCTGCTGTATAACGTGGCCCTTTTGAAAGATGTTTTGATGTTGATTAGTGTCACGTACTTCGATTTCGAGCAGGAAAGCTGACCTTTGAACTTCAGTACAGTACTCAAACTGGTAAACTGTGCAGCATATTATAAAAGTCTCACCAGCTGTAACATGTACGAAAATAAATCCACATACATCCCCGGTATTAATAAATCTATATCTTACAGCATCCCAAACTGTTTAATTAAAAAAGCAAGAGAGCTATAGATACATTTTTATAGCCATCTTTCCCTTGCATTTATTTAGCAAAATAACAACAGAGATTAAAAGTCATACTGTCTGTACTGGAAGTTACATTGTTATTATGGCTGTAAATGAATGAAATAACAAGATAGCACTAAACATTACCTGGGATATAAATTCTGTGCTTTGATTTTTTTTGCTCTTCGCTTTTAATAAATACTTTCATCCAGATGGTTTTTGTTTGTGGTACCATGCCAACCCGGCTTAAATTCTTAGTGCAGTAAGTTTCATAGCATGTTAGACGCAAAATATTAAGCATGTTTGAAAGCTGTATCGATATGTGATATGACTACGACAGTAAGTTATGTGAAATAGTTCATGCACGCCCAGTAACAAAGCTGTACATGTCGTGACAGAAATTTAAAAAAAAAACGCCTTTTAAAAAATGCTTATCCTTAAGCTTAGTGACCGGCTTCGTGGCTATTGTTGAATATCACTTTTTCCATTGTTAAATGTAATATGCGCGCGAAAGCCTACTATCTCTGCATGGTATGGTGTTCTAAAGCATTTGCTGCTTTTGAATGGCTTATGCATGTCATCAATTCTAACTGTATTTCTCCCCCAGGCTGTCTCTCTTCATTTGTAGCTGTTGTTGTTTAGACATCTATGCCAGGTAGACTGACATTGCTTTGAAACTCTATACGAAGGAGGAATAGTTTGAATGGCGCATTCGAAAAAATCCCGAGCGCAATTTTACCACCTATAGGGGCGCTGTTATGGCTTTCGAAACAGCTTAGCCCCTCAGCATTATTTTGATTTGAAAAAAAATGCTTTCGGCGTGGGACGAGCGTTCTTCAACCTCGCCGTAGTATTGACATCCTGCAGGGAATTCGACTTGTTATGTGCTGATGCTGGGCTTGAATATTGCATTATAGCGTGAAAGATCGAGTTGCCCCCTTCCGACGCCATTGAACTGAATCCATGTAGAACTAGCCCTAAAATGATAGGTTAGTTTCTCATCCTATGTCCCCTACGCTTTTTAAAATTTTATTTCGTCCTTATTTTAGCACACATGACCCAAGAACCTACATTTAAACAACAAAACTAAGCTATTTGCATGCACATGCAGTGGTAATTATGACAAACAACAGGTTGGAGACAATAGGAACACTGTTTAGAAGTGTATATTGTGTACACGTGATTCTTCAGATATCAATATTTTCTGCCGTAGTGGGTAGCACACTGTCATTTCCGATCGATACATTTTTCCAAAGAGAACCTGAAAAAAATGGGCTGACGCGGCCATAGTTTAGATCGACTCGCTTCATGATGAGAAACAGAACCTTTCCTCCTTTTCTGCCTAAGCGATAAACATGTGATTTTCTAGACATTATATCAGTATGTATCAGATCATGTTGCCATAGTGACTCGTCTTTCTAAACCAGATTAAACCAGATTCATAGCCTTCTGAGGGATAGTTGTTCGAATATGTTGGAACAGGCCTTGACAAATACCACAAATCTCTCTCAGAAATTACCTCGGATACCAATCATTATTCCCCATGTGAAAACATATTTGAAATATGTTCTACTAAACGAGACGTCAACATTTCCTGCACACATGCCTTTATTGTCATCTATAGAATATTTAATGTTGAAATGGTGGCATTCATTTGTTCCTTGTATGCAATTGTTCTGCCAGTTTCACTCAAACAGTGATATGTATAGGAATGACACACACCGTGCAGTAATTCATACCGTTAATTCTCCAATGGATTGATCTTTCCTCAGAACGAATAGCTTTTTTCCAAAGGTCGGCTCCTCACACAAATTGGATAAACCTTTCCCCAGAAAGCAACCATCCCTAATGAGATAAAGGTGTCAACACAGCCTAACTATTTGCGCTATTTATAGAAGTGTAACGACAAATGTTAATGCAGCCTCCACAATTTTCTTTAACAGTACAGTCTTAAGGAAAAGAGTCAAACCAATCCGTCATACCATGATCATACATACATACATACATACATACATACATACATGAGTGTCTGTCTGTTTGTCTTTGTTTGTGTCAGTGTCTGTCTGTCCGTCTGTCTGTCTGTCTGTCTGTACGTATGTACGTACGTACGTATGTATGTGTGTATGTATGTATGTATGTATGTATGTATGTATGTATGTATGTATGTATGTATGTATGTATGTATGTATGTATGTATGTATGTATGTATGTATGTATGTATGTATGTATGTATGTATGTATGTAAGTATGTATGTATGTCCGTTTGTCAGGCTGTTTGTCTGTCTGTCTCTATATGTATACCCTTTCCTCTGGTTTGAATGACCTCCCTAAGCCATTAAATTTTGTTTAAAAAACCTTAATCCTGCATATGTATCAATTTTCCTACACAAATCCATACGTCCATTTTGAAGGAGCATTTTACATGCCAACGGAAAGCCCAGTTAGGTTGATTATCATGCTTAACACAGTTTAATCGTTTACCGCCGATTCTGTTTTCACACAGTGGAAGCATTTACTGTCAGTCTAACGGCTTTTTCATGTACTTGTCAAAGATAAACACTTAATATTCGTTGAACTATCGGTCTATGTCAGAACATTGGAAACTTGAAGCAATTTATTCATATATTTGCGATAAAAGAATTTCCTTAGAAGCCCTGTTTTAATATGAATATCAAATTAACATATATTACGACGTGTTATCTAATGTGTGTGACATTGTTTTGTGGAGTACGATCCCTGTATGTATGTATGTATGTATGTAATGTATGTATGTATGTATGTATGTATACCTACACAGAAATATGTATATGTATACCTACACAGATATATATATATATATATATATATATATATATATATATATATATATTATATATATATATATATATATATATATATATCTTTTCCCAGGAACTGAATGTTGTTCGTTATAAGTCAATTTTACAGTCTCATTTGAAACGACCTCATGTAAGACCTCTCGCAACGCAACATAATGTGTCTATTTTAAAATTAATTACTGTGGTGTGTTTTACGATTTTGAAAGAGTGAAATTTTGTAAAATGAAGTGTGGTAATTAATAAAAAGTCAAGGATATTAACAGTACCCATACCTCTGGCATGGTAAATTTCATAAATGTAATAGAGAAGGGAAATCAGCGTTATTAGTTTTGCACAAAGAGAGGCCACAAGGACGAAATGTTTGTGAAGATTATCCACCGAGACTTCCCTCATTTGAAAGGATTTATCTATGCAATCAAGTACAGAGATGGACACATTTCTATGGCAACGAGTCTTAAGATTTAAATGATTGATGAGTCGCCGTGCGATCGACGGAGGGCGCATCATCAATAATTGGACTCCGATCAAACTGCAGACAAACATCAGACGTTCATTTTGCAGTCCGGATAATGCAGCATGCTGATTTCAAACCAGTCGATATTTATCACTGGACATTGTAATGAATTGATTATTGTCCTTCTGTATGGATCATATCACAGTGTGGCATTTCATTTAATATTAATTAGTTTCCGTTGTTAAGGTGCCCGTAAGGTAATTCTTGATAGAACTGCGCAACTCAAATGGAAAGTGATTCGGATAATTTTTGTATTTCAGCCATACTTTTGTAATTTTACCTTTTTTCACTATCAACTTCATTTGTGTTTTGAATATAGTCGTACTATTTGAAGAACAATTTGTCTATCAAAATGAAATCTCGCCTCTTTGAGCAAAGTACGAAATAAATACGTGTATATTTAGCCCTCAGGAATTAGAGATCATACTGCGTGCAATACCATTTCTCAAAACCTGGACTATTCGTCTCTGACAAAATCTTTGTCCGTGAAACAAATAAACTATCCAAGTAAAGGTACAGATAGTACGACATTTCATCGATAAAATATAACAAACGTCACGAAATTTAAAGAAATAAATTCTATTTTCACTACCAGAGTACAAATGACATGATATTAATATATTGTTGAGTAATACGTGGTGGAACGTTGCACAAAAGACCAAGTTATTTTCGTGTTATTATGGAAATGTTATCAATTCAGAGCAGTGCATAGAGTCACTGAATCATTTCACGCTGTTCGGTCAGAACATTCAAGGCCGTATTCTGGCACATAGTTCACTGGAGAGCATTATCTCATCAGCGACTTCAAAGCTGACAAATCTAATTACCTCCACAGAAAATGTGTCGGTAGTCACTGTGAAGTAGTGTGCATGCAGAGATCGATACATGTTCACATTCTCTGAGGCCTTCTTCTTCAAATCAGGTGTATGGCAAGTACTGTTGACATCCGTTTTGGTAAAGAATTTCACGTTCCGTATTTGGCATTTGGAGTTTTGCATATCACGTGACCATTGATGGCATAGATTAACCTTCACCTCAAAGAATTTGCGTTCGATCTTCTTATGCTAAATACTTGGCAGTGTTCTATTCCGACTTGAAGGAAGTCAAAACCCAAACATGCAGACAAACAACTTCATTGTGACTTCTATAATTAAATATTAGAATTTCTGGACATGTGCCGAGTGGACTCGATGACTTCTCAACATATACCTTGATGAGGTGTTTCCCAAGGGAACGATGTATTTTTTTTTTGGGGGGGGGGGTTTAGTTCGCAAAAGGGACTGACTTTCTTTATGCTGGGTTAAGAACATTCTATACTTCTATAGAGCTTTTATCCTCGTCCGATGATGTGTCTGAGGGCTGTTTCGGATACACACATTTAAAAATGCCT
The DNA here is from genome assembly GCF_041260155.1 of Ptychodera flava. Classification (NCBI taxonomy): domain Eukaryota; kingdom Metazoa; phylum Hemichordata; class Enteropneusta; family Ptychoderidae; genus Ptychodera; species Ptychodera flava. Next base: position 34,571,247 of record NC_091933.1, read on the forward strand.
TGCCTGAAAAATTAAAATGTCAGCACAACCAGGCACATCATGACTTCTAGTGTCAGAGAAATTGCCCCCTCTCCCCGCCGAAGAATTTGCATGTGGCGGTTACGTAGATCTTGTCTTGATTAACGAAATGATTCTGCTTCCCCTGCAGAGCCAAGAACAATATAAAAATGCCGGAAAATGAATGTACGACCGAATCTGTTAAACAACGGGTCACATTTAAAACATTATGCCATTCAACATCATAAAGTAAAATTTGAAGCTAAATCTTTGGCCGTCGACAAGAGTGAACGAGTAGCTTAATGTCGGCTTAAAACTAAATAAAACCAAAAGCCCCCACACAAGGGTCTGTGCTAAAACAGGGCCAGCGTATGTATGTAGCCTGAGTGATACCATTTCATTGCTTGTCCACACAACCTTCGCATAATTGGAAATAGTAAAAGTTTCGAATGTCATCAAGCATTGATGCACAATGCCAACTTGTTGTACCGCACGACGCTTCGTCTCGGGAGAGTATCTGGCGATTGGTAGCAGAAATAAGCTCAGGTTTCAATCGACGAGTAATAGAAAAGATAAACAAAAGAAGGACTCGAGACAAAGCTTTGATCATCTTGAATTTGAAAGATCACCCGGGTGATTTGCTATTCACTATGCAAAGTGTTTGCTTATGCGAATTTGTTTAAGTGTTCTAGTATATAGACTTCTAACTTGACGGCCAGTCAGTGGCTTGTTGCACGCAGATATAAACGCGAAGGAGAGAAAATGTTTAAAAAAATACCCGCGTAACACGGCGAGAAATATATATATATAGAAAAATATTTGTCACATGAGACCTGTCTCCACAATTAATATATCAAGTCACAGCTGCATGCCATTGCCGTGTATCGAGGCAAACACAAGGTCATTTGCCAATCAGCGGGCTGCACATCTCTCGACCCTTTAATTTGCAATGTGTTCTTCCCATGTAATTTTCACTGTCATATATACTCATGTCTTAGGTTTTATCCCCTTGAAGAGTACCGTCATAAATTTACTGTTAACTTAGTGAACAACAGTAGGAGACTCGTGTAGGAAAATTATGTTGAAAGTGTTATCGATCATTACCTAGACATTGAGCCAATACTAAATTTATGGAAGTTGACCCAAATAAATAAGTCAGCACGAGGGAGAAACATTTCCGATTTAGAAATTTATAGTTAATACAGAGCCTTTTTGTTTTAGAATAGATGAATAGCGTGGCGAGTTCCTGATTGAACGCAAGTCTTTTTGGAGTGACAGGTGTACTATCGAGATTATGTCTTCTCCATGAAGGGTTTCTGTCATCTCTATGAAACAACAGCTACCAGTTTTAAGTGACTAGAGGACCAAAATAATAAATGCGCTACAGAAGTATTTAGACTCTTGGCAATTATGCCAGCAGAGCCTCTAAACTTGAAGTTATCTGAAATTGTATGGCTTTCCAGGCTTTCAGTAGTATTTCCGCTGAGAGACCTATATGCCAGTTTTTTGTTTGGTTGTTCTGTATCGATTTTTAATCGTGTAAATTAAAATGTCAAAAGCAACAAACGACATCGTTCAGTGAATTATATAGAATTCATCGATTGCTAGGGAACTGTTTTCGTCGTTCGAAAAGTTTGACACTGCAATTTTGTGTTTGATCGATTTGTGATTACACTCATTCGCTAGTTTAATGTATGGCCTTTTATCTGTACTCTTACTACTATTCTTTCTGACGCAGGACTTCAATCGTATGAAGCGAATTATATCGGAAGACGAAGAAAAGGACATGCCCCAGTTAACCAGAGTCAAACGAGTGCGAAGAGAAGGAGACAAAAATGATGAAACGACGGGCGAGGGAAACGACGTCCATGCCAGAATCAAAAAAGTGCGGAAGGAAACCAAAGTCATCGAGCACAAACTAGAGAGGGCGCTGTCGCGCATGAAGAGAATCGGCGAAAAAGAAGCAGAAAAGACGAATCCCAAGGCGTTGGAAAGAGTGAAGCGCTATCGACGGCGATCGACCGATGACGAGCCTGCAGCTCTCAAACGTAGCAAGAGGGTACGGAAGGACACGGTGGAGGAGCCGGAACCCCTTCAACGGGTTAAACGAACGAAAAGAAAGGCCGAGAATGTAGCCTTCGAGCGATCTGGTTTGCACAAGCGCAGTGGCGGAAACGGGGGCGATGTTGACAAGCTGAACCGAGTGAAGAGACACAAGAGAGACGCAGACGATGTCGAGAAGACCCTGGACAGATTCAAAAGAGTGAAAAGATCTGCTGAAAATCCGCAAATGGAACTGTCGAGGTTAACAAAGAGGAAAGCAAACATGATCTCAGACATCAGAATGCAGCGAGTAAAGAGAGAGTAAATGACAGGTGAGACTAATTTGGAAGGTTAAAATATTGACGTTGTCAAGACGACCATAAGTATGGGAACCTCCATTATTTTGCCACAGAAGCCAATAAGCTCTTAGAATATAAAGATTCTTTTTTAGGTTCCCCTGCTTTACTGCGTCCTTGGTTTTATGTACGACTGTAGAGACAAAATAGTTCCCGATAACCTTGCGAAATTGAAAACACTTAATCCTTCAGCACCTGCCGGCTTGAAAACCAAACGTTTGTGATGTTCACTTTTTCAGAAATATTATTTTGAAAATTTGTTAGTAAAGTATTCCATACACCGTACAAAGGCATACAAAATACTGAATCTTTCCGTTACCCCGAAAACAAACATATTTTTATTTGGCCTCAGATACTAGGACAAATCGAACCTTTTTTGCATATAATGTATGTTTCATCACCATGCCATGGAGCATATGTTTTAAAGATAATTATAAACAAATAAATAATACATATCGACCGTGATGAAAATGGTTCAGGACATTGGGTTTGTGAATTTTGCAAGAAATCGAACACAAACACAATTGGCTTCAAAAATGGTCCGTTGTCATAACCCACTGATCGTTCAATATAACTAAATATAATTTCACGGGTCATGGCATGGTACAAGGTCTGTAATTTCGCTAAGATTTAGACGGAAGCGGTTCATTCGCAGCTGTGTATCAGGTTATTTAGTAGATGACAGAAAACATCGGCGTTATTTACGACCGTATCCATCCGTTGCCTTGACAACAGCTCTAAAATCCAGGTGTTGAAGTAAAGCTCTTTTACTTCATCCAGTCTTAAATATCCGCACATGCTGCTTGTTCATAAATTTGTGATAATTTAGAGGAAAATTATTTGAATGTCCTATAAAGAGCTAGGAAGATTTGGGATTTATGAGTCAAAATATGCAAATTGACGCTTATTCACATAACGAAGGTAACGATACTGGCTTGAAATTCATGCCTTGTATACCAGTGTACAAAGTAATATTGCAGTTAACATCAATGTCTTTTCAGCACCGAGCAGTATTGCAGGTATTGGCTTGCTAGCTATAATGCATGCTGTATGGGATATTTTGTTTGACATGTAAAGTTGAACACGTGAGTGTCGTTCAATTACACTTTGCCGCTGGCCTGATGAAAAATTTACTGCAAAGAGGTTCCATATTCGATATAACAATGTCATCTCTGTGTTGTTTCGTTTTGCAGTTCAAGTGTACGAAGAATTATTAAAGCTTCTATCGTCGTGCTAACGTCACTCGCTTGCATCGATGTCGTCATACGGGCGAAGATTTGCGTCAAATTGAAGAATTTACAATGTTTAACTTAATTCTTTCATCGCGATTACATATGCACTGAGCGCTATTTTCTAGGACGTGCACAAAGTCTTAACATCATGAACTTGAATGCGAATGTTGCAATTTTCACTTTAAATTACACCTTGAGTACCTCGTACTTCGGAAGATATTCTCATAGCTCAACATGAATCAAATCTCATTGGGACGAATTTTTCAGTACGAAAAGAAAACGGCGTCTCAGCATCGACACAGCATAGTTTTGTTGGTATAGGTCGGTTTTCTTAAAACATAAATGTTGTCTTTTACGGTTTTCATCTTCAAATAATTGTGATTTCAAACTTTTACATTCATACTATGAAGAATATTGGTAACCTTGTTTCGTTATGTTTTAATAAACGTGGTTTCTGTTAATTAACATGTTTGATGTAGCAAGGGGTGTTACTGAATCTTGTACAGCATTTACAATTTGATGGTAATCGTGCAATCGAGTTGTTAATTGATGAAGTTCATTGAGTGGGGGTGCGAGAGAGAGAGAGAGAGAGAGAGAGAGAGAGAGAGAGAGAGAGAGAGAGAGAGAGAGAGAGAGAGAGAGAGAGAGAGAGAGAGAGAGAGAGAGAGAGAGAGGCTTCAGACTACACTGTGAAATATACCTTTGCAGTTCCACAATCACCACAATATAAACACCTTTGGGAGTATCTTGAGTTCAAGTTTATGAGGGAGTTTGAGAATTTGGGAGAGAGAGTCTGAGAGAGGAAGAGCTTGAGAGAGAGAGTTTGAGGGAGTTTGAGAGAGAGTTTGAGAGAGAGAGAGAGAGAGAGAGAGAGAGAGAGAGAGAGAGAGAGAGAGAGAGAGAGAGAGAGAAAGAGAGAGAGAGAATGGGGAAGGCTGAAGTCAAGCAAACTCCCTGCAAACCACGTGGTGACCAGTTTAACATCAGTTGCCGACCAAAAGCTAAGGGTATGTCGTTTTCACACGGCATGTGAGTAATAGAAGACCACGATAGCAGAATTAGGAGGTGTGAAAGGGTAGGTGGTATTTTAAAATTATTAGTCAACACTTGGTTACGTTACTGAATGAATGTCTTTTATTCATAACAGAACATTATCCGGACTCAAAGTTACATTACTCCATCTTTTAATGAGAAAAAGCAAATTCTGCTGAATACGGGGCCATGGCTTTTCTTGAGTAATTGTCTTAAGCTTTCTACAGCGGGGTGGAAAAAGGATTCCTTAACTTACTTTGTAAAATCTACTGTTATGTTTGGTCTGCGTATCTTCTTTATATGTAGACACACTTTTTTGAGAATGAACAAACAAGCAAACGATACACAGACATTACTTTGTGGGTTCATAATCTTAAATTTCTCTCTTTTCACGAAAAGTTGACAGAAACGTTTACACCGGTGTGGAAGCACGAGCGTATAGTACCGACAAAACATATATACTTTGAAGTACTAAAGTGATATAAACAAATTATTGACAAACCTAACGGCTGATCAGATTCGTCTTACTAGTACCTTTGTTGTAACATTATCTATTCAATTTTTAATGTTTGAAAACATGCCGAAAAGTGTATGAAGATATAAATTGGGCATAAACGATGTGAGGATCAACTGTTATAAACTGGATTAAATCCGATTTTTTGGCTGATGAGCGATTAGCATCTTTGAGTAACAGGATGGCATTTCTTCGCTAGTTTTGGTTCACAAAGCTAACTTTTTGCTGGGTTTGTAAAGCAGTATCACTATTCATTGTCACCCTTACTCGAAAATGTCATAGGGCGAATCCCTTGTGTGATTTTAGACTTTAAAGGATTTCATATTGTTTTACAAAATTCATTGCAAACAGAAAGAACGAATCATCAACGTTGTCAACATTTCTTGTAATTGACATGTATAGAAAGAGTGGAATCCACTGCGGCAGATTTCGGGGCCAGAACATGTTGATCATATCATGTTTTTAGAAGTTACATGTCAGCAATGTCCACCTGATTATATCTAACCACACTCATGCTGCATTCGTATTTCTTGTCCGCTTTGGCCATCTCTGTCTTCCTCTGCTCTTCAATTTCTTCCTGGCTCCACGGTCTGTACACCTTGGGCCACATGTCGGGGGTAAAAAGCTGCTCGTAAAATCCTCCCTTTCCGATACCAGTCTGCAATATCGAATGAAAAAATCGAGGGTCATGAAAAAAAACGGACGTGAGAGTAAGATGTCATGGTCTAACATTGTCGCGGGAGACGAGTCATAGAGAGTTCGCGTAAGAAGATGCGAAACTTGTCAATGAATTTCGTGTTAAGGAGCTAGGTAATATCGTTTGTACAATTTTCAAACGCTGAGGAATGACGGCGGTTAAAAAAAAGCTATTGCCCGTTGCTATGGCACGGTCTTAAAGCATCATGACGAATCAAAAGCCTTACCAAGGTCAAAGCTTTTCTTTGATATACATAACTTGGATGAGTAAAAACGACTTCCAATCGATGGGGGCGATGTTTCTTGCACGTCATATTGTAAATAACTTATCCAGTGCAAGATCAATTTACCTGAGTGATAAATATTCACAGGAAAACAATTTGATTATCAGGAGCGATAGATCGACTTGTCGACGGATTTATTATATGCTCCCTCCATATGCAACTCACGTAAGATTTATATGAGGATGCCCTTTTTTGTTTATAGGGTCAACTTTCGGTGCTGTTTACTTAATATATTGTGACCCATTGAACTGAATTAGCCTTTCAGACTATATAACCATTGGGAGGTAGCTAAGGTACAGTAGCAGATAAGACTCACATGTCGGTGGAAGAGATTTTTCACTTTGTTGACGTATCTCTCTGGGTTGGTGTCGCCATCGAAGTTTCGGGTGTCGGCGCGGACCACCAGCGATCCACCGATGAAAAGGTCGTCTACAAGTTTGCCTTCCTTGAAAACTCGGAAAACGGCTTGCGGAAACGGCGAACACTTGCAGTTGGTGACGTTAGCATCGCCAGGGGTGAAAAATTCAGTTGCTTTCAATTCAGGGTATCTGTGTTACAGTAGGAGTGAAATTATACATACATGATTAGCATCGCCAAGAGTATGATGAAGTTGTCTCACCGTCGATGCGTCGAGACTTTGCAAAAGTGCCATGGAATGATTGCGTTTATCTGTTACATTATACTAGCATCACCCTAAGCGGCCAATAAAGCAGTATAATAATATAATATATCGTTATGGTGTCAACTTAGCCATATGAAGCATATATGCGACTTACTTTGCGATTGTATCCTCGATACTGATCAGAACGGCCAGCGGGGCGTCCTGGAACCACGACTGTTGCCTGACCCAGGCCTGTGGAAGTTCCCGGATGTATTCCACCTTTCCAGCACATTTCTCTTCTCCGGTTTTCGTGTCCTTGTCCACCTTAATCAAGACAACGTCGCAGAGGAACCCTTGACCGAGCTGGTAGAGAGCTGAAACAACGCTGACGTGCTCTGGAAATTTGGGGCAAGAAAACATAAGAAGAGTGAACGAGGGGGCTGAGACAACTCTGCAATGCTGTCAGGAAGTGTCCTGCCTTTTTGTTAATGGTTCAACTTGCATCCTACAGGTGGGTTTTTGGGAGTGCGAGTTAGAACCAGTTGATATATCGGAGGTGTAAATCGCTGAAGACGACAGATAACATTGACTAATAATATTACTTAATTGACACCTGCGTCGACCCTATCACCATATTGGAGCTGACGCCTGTTTTGCAACCGTAACGGGAGACATTAAAGTAATACAAGAACTTTATAAAATTTCTTTGTTTTTTATTTACTTTTAGTTAGGTTACCTAGCTTATCGATATACCTGAACATTATCTCGATACAGCACTTAGTTTTGTGATTCGTATATTTCACTTGTTGATCGAGACAGAAGAGGCTAGACGATCAGGGACACATCAGAAGTGAAAAGTCAATTATACGTACTGACAATCCACCTGCAAACCTCCTCCTGATCAATGGGACTGAACACTTTAGCCGGCAGAGCGATTCCGTTGTAGGTGTTTCGCAGCATGTGACACAGGGAACGCACGTTGTACCGGAAGCCGTGGATGAATCCCGAAGCTGCTCTCCGATCACGTGACTGCATGGGTGTTCCGATGAAGTACATATCTTTGATCGTCGTCTGCCAGTGTTCGTCTAGCACTGGGTATTTGCCGTCGGTGTGAGTACCTGTGATGAGGCAAATGTAGTCAGTGATATTCATTTGGTCAAGAGAATACTGTATGCTAATTTTTTTCTGCTGATTAATTAATTATCGCGCGTAAAGGTACACCTAGGATATCCCTAATTATTCCATGGAGGCAAAACTGTTTTGCCTCCATGATCCTTCCTAACCTACACGTTAAACTTGATGACCATTATTGACAATTTTTTTCGATTCGCAATCGTCACAGACGGTGTGAAATTTCTACCAATGCGTCATATCTCAAAACCTTGTTTAATCTTTTCCGATGTAAGTTACATAAAACAATATACACATGGCATGAACTTGAAATATGACAGATAATTTTGAAGACTCACTGGGTTGGCAGGTCTCGTCAAATAATGCGGGGTTCAGAAATCTCCAGCCGGTGCAGTTGATGATCTTGTCATAGCCATTTGTTACGAAACGACCGGTGCCTGGTGGATCCCAGTTTGGTAGGTGCATGTCATACTCTATGCTGAATTTTCCGTCGTCTGTCTTCCAAATGCGTGTTGCGTCACACTTGCGTAGAGCATGCAGTGACTTCAAGTGATACATGTCGAGTACGTTGTTGTTGACAGCTCGGAGATGGCCGACGAAATGAGTGTCCCATGCAAATTTCACGGGGTGCCTGTTGAACATATGTATGAGACCAGCCACGCCTGCAATGTGGTCTGCAACCTGATTATAAATGAAAGAATAACTTATTGTTACGGGGGGAAATGAGCTTCCTATTTCAAATAACTGAACTTTAATTCTATAGCAAGAATACCACCCATCGAACCAGATCTAAAGCCAATAAGAAAGAAAAGCACTACTCCACCACTTGGTGGCTCTTTTATTCACCTCAAATGCACTGTTTCCTCCGCCGAGGATACACACTTTCTTGTTCTTGTACTCCTCCAAATCCAAAGAGTGATCCTGATAGCTGTCTACGAGTTCCAATCCCTCTATCTTTGGATCGTGGGGCATTGCGGGACCAGTAGCCATCAGCAACACTCGGCTAGTAAAAGTTGGGCCGTTCTCAGTCTTGACGGTAAATCTTGACGTAGAATTCTGCCCGTCCATCACCTCGTCTCGATGTATTATTTTGACTTCGGTATTGTAACGGATGTTTGTCTTGTACTTTTTGCAGAAATCTTCTAAATATCTATGTGCAGAGAGAGGGTATCCAACCGATGTAAGATATATATATATATATATATATATATATATATATATATATATATCACAGTATACAGATATATTTGCTATGCTTAAACTTTAAACATAGCAAATATATATATATATATATATATTATATATATATATATATACATATATTTGCTATGCTTGAACTTCAAGTTGTATGAAGAAAAGACAGTCTATGATTGAGATGCAGAGACAACAAATGAATCGATAGTTCGACTATGGGGATGTGATAGCGAGTAATGATCCATAGTGTGCTTTCATGAAATGACGTGCTGTGCACCATTTTCCAAAGAGTGCAAAGTGCTAAAATGACATGGACAGCGTCAATGTCAGCAACCACTAGTGCAAGAGCCAAGACTGCCACTTGCACTTTAACTTTCTAAACACATGGCAGTGACAAAATGAGGTTTGTCTCAGAGAATCTGCAAGATAGAAATAGGTTTTTATATAAAAACTTACGTCACTAAGAGGTCAGCCTTGGGAAAAAGTTCTTCGGTGTAGTTAGTGAACAGTAGTGGGTTTAATTCTTCGTCGTTTATCAGAGAATTCCAGTCATGTCTGAAATTAAACTCGGGTTCCGGAAAACAGTTGTACTTCTTGTTAATTGAGATCAACGTACGATGGCGAGGATATTTCCGATAGAAGGAACCCGGCCCGTCGGCTCTCTCAAGCACCAGATAGTCCATCTTATTCTTTTCCATAAAGTAGGCCATCTGTACGCCAGAAGGCCCAGCGCCGACGATAAGATACTCGTAGTCTGTGAATCCAAGAAACGAGATTATTGGAGGAAAATCGAAGCCATCAAGCACGTCCATGAACAAGCCTGCACGCTTGTCCAAATTTATCCGACACCAAAAAAGGAAAATAAAATCTTTTCTCTTTTATATTTTTTCTTGTGCACAACTAAGTTCTGGACGACACTTCAGAGTCCCAATTCTCGGCATCATTCTTAAGCGCTAAAGCACATTATTTTCCAAATACAATATTTTCAAAATCCGAATTGCAATGAAGCTTGATGTTCTTGGTAATATGTGGCGACCTGTGCTAATTCGTACCCATCAAAACTAGTATGCCAAGTCAATTTCGGTCCAACTCCAAGCAGGCAATCGAGGGGTTTCACGGTAGCGCCATGTATGCAGTGACCTTTGAACTCAATCTGCGGAGCTGCTTTACACATGGGCTGAGATGGCGACAAATGCAATTTAAAAGACAAGGACTTACCAGTTTTCATCTGTGTGGTATTCGCCATTATGAACTCGTTCTATTAATTCTGAGAAGGAAAGAGAAATAAAGCGAACCAATCATTATTCTACATGTTACGACTGTTAGCCATTATGTTCTAGGCCGATGTTGCGATCATTTCCATCAGAAAAATGAGACCTTGACCTTACCTCTGTTACCTGACCGTTTTAGCATAACAGCACCGGCAGCAGTCACTTTCGTTGAGTCCTCATCTAAGTTGTGCTACACCTCATCGGACAGTCTCAAACTTACCCACTTTGTTACGCTCTACCTGGACGAATCCAGTAAAGTTAACCAACGAAATTTAGTTGACGATAGTGGTTCAGCACGCTGTGTTTTTTTTCCATCAAACGATCAAAAAACCGTCTGTAGAGAGGTTTTGCGTCAGCCGCACGCATTTGCCAAATCCCCCGATGTCATATATTTAAGTAAACTTAAACTCAGTAGTAGTTGCAGCCACTCACCTGGAATAGAGATATGTGTAAGACTAACGCACAACCAGAGACGGCCGACACTTACAAGGAGATCGGAGAGCCAGCAACCTCAAAAGTGTGCAAAACGCAGGGTCGCCGTATTAGTTATTTCTGACTCTCTGTCAAGGTGGGCGGGGCCAAGGTCTGTTTCAATCGAGGCTCCTCTGAAGGAGGGGCTAGGAGGAGAAGGTGTGTCGGAGTGCTCCAACCAATCACTGCGAAGGATCCACTAACCTTGGAGAGGTACGAGGGCAAGCTTTCACTTGTCTCTGGTTGACTGGGTTTTTTCTTAAATGTCAAGAGACCCCCTAGGAAACAACCAGTTTGAGACATTTTGAGGTGAAGAGTTCACCTCATTCTGAACAATGCGTCGATGTTATCACAGGTTATTAACCTACCATCAGCTTTTAAAGGGCACATACTCTGAGTAGTCCATCACTTTTCTTCTTTGCTTCTAAAAATTTACGAAACACTTTAAAGTCTGTTATATCGAAATATTAAGTGGCGAGCATTATCATATTTCAACGGGTTTTTTTTTAGAATCATTCAATTTGCAGCTACATCTCGTTTGAACTGTACCCAAGTTTGACCATAGAAGGTGAAGCGGTCTTTTGCACCATTGTGTGTTAATGATGTCTGAGTTTTGTAAATGCTATGTAACTTTTCTTTCCATATCAGCTTCATAATGTTTAAAAGCGAATCTGACGAGAAGGGACGAAAAGTACTTATTTTGAGTTGTTTTACAATGGATTCTCTGTATGCTATATGGAGATATGCAATATAGTACCTTCGAACAGTGACCCTGCATAGAGTAATGATGTCATCGTTGTGGTGTGTTTTTTCTTTTTAAATCAACTTTCCGATATTGTTAAAAATTGCATTTCAAGTAATGAACAATAAGAGAAGTACAAAACAATATGTTTCAAATTACAGTGTCACCTGTGCCTTGAACTTAAAACTCACTGCCTTGTTTTATTATCTGTCAAACTGTGAACAATATCATATACCTACCCTATCTCAATGAGAACAAGTCAAATAGTCTATAATCTACCTCACTTCCCTACGTAAAATAAACGTTTTTTTTCTCTTAAAATGTGTCTTCGCATAATAATCTTTACGATTTTGTCGGCGTTATCACTGCAGCTATTCTGTGAATCGACTGCAGGTCTCTCATGTTAGCCTCGGACACGTCATAGAGGATGTCAATGAACTTTGATTTTGACCTGATTCCCATAATTTTACGCCTGAGGACATATCCATCACTGGCTAACCAAATAGACACAAAAAGATTTATAGTTATGAAGGTTTATAATGATTATTTTGTGGGACATTGAAACGCCGTGCATACAATGAGTAACCAACTGAGGGCTTGCGTTGATGGTGAGAATGTCCATGACAAAGAAGTAACTGTTTTTTCCATGGGGATCAGACAAACTGGCGAGGGAGGGGGGGGGGGGACTATACTTCATAAATAAACTATGCTGTATGAACATTCGGTGAACCATAGACCCTCGAGAAAAATGTTTGATTTTTTTCGAGGGTCTATCGGTGAACCCAACAAAATTGAATTAAATCATTGACTCAGTCATCGAGAAATTACGAATTCTTTACTTTTTTTTAAGTTCATGGATAATCTCTGAGAGCAAGACGGCCATAGACGTAGTATGGTGCATGGACGTCAATGCATTGAGGTAGCACGTGACTGTATTACCCTCAGTGGTCGCTCTGTTTCGACAGTATAGGCATGAGGTTAGTGCGCGGGGTGGGGTGAGGGTGGGGGTGAGGATGGGGTGTTGAGTAGCCGTAGAATCTTTCCCTGTCGGAAATATTAAATATCGGCTGCAAATTTGAGTTTTGGCTTGAGATTTCGGTGCAGCGTCAAACACCAATTGTTGGAAAGATCAAACTATGATTGCAACCGTAATCACATACACTCGCTGTTCAGATAATATGCTCACAATGTGGACATACAGGTGTTGAATTAACACGTGTTGTGGAAATCACGTTGTCATCGTGCAGAAATCATATCTGTTCTTAAAGCCTTCGTTCAAACCATAGACCCTCGAGAAAAACGTTCAAACGCGCACATTTAAGTCAGTCTATTTGTGTTCATCAATAAATTCCCCTTGTCTGTTTTTTTTTATTTTTTATTAACAACATATGCTAATGAGACATTTTCGTCAAGGAAACAACATTGCATGCAAATCCGCCCTTTCGGTAAGGGCCAGTGGTGTTGTCGAAAGATAGGCGATAAGCCTGCTTTTATTATGCAAATGTGGCCTTTCGCGTGGTGATCAAGGTTAAATCGCCCCATTTGTGCAGATATTGTTTACCGAGACAGAATGACAAACTGCTAAGTGGCTTGTCTGAAAAAAAAGTGTCTCATGAAACCGTGCTGTACTGTATGTGATGGAATCATGATCCAGTCACAGTGTGCGTGACCAGGGTTGAAACGAACACCATACAGGTGCATAGAAAGATGTTTTTTCTCTATTGCTGGACTGACTGAGGATGTAATCATGAATAACGCCCCCTTCGTCCTAGAGAAGTCTAACCATGGAGCTTCTTTTTACCTCCATGGTCTAAGAAATAAAAATAATTCGAGGATTTTCACAATTATTCAATTAGATTGATGTCATGTGTGAAGGATCGTGATATCATGCCAATTTTTTTTACAAATTCAGCAAGTTGTGTTTGGAACATCGATCTTGAATCGAAAATGCTACTATGCCAATAACCTGAATGCGGAAAACATGCGATATGTCAAAACGAAATATGATTGAATACAGTGTCCAGCGTAAATGTATTTTAGTCCTTTTTAGCTCCAGGGGTCCATCAACGCTAATGTAGGTAAAAAGCCATACATTGGATCAGCGGTCGTTCAACAGGGTGATGCTGGGAAGGGCGAAATTCAGAGTATACTGCAGTATACAAAGGTGTTCTACGGACGAGTCTCGCTGCGGCGTATCCATGATGTTAAAGGTAGGGGAATCGATCCCAGGGATCGAGTTTGAGGGTTATGAAGGTGTCATAGCCTTTTTTCCATTGAAATTGTAATCTAGTAAGTAAATTTCCTGGCAAGACAATCTGACGTCTGAACCATGCCTTTAACGGGGCAGAGTACATTGGTGCCGTGGATGTAGACCTGGCTGTCCGTCCAGGGGTGCGTATTGCTGACTCCCCACTTTGTGTTGAGACCTCACTATACGGCCGCCGGTCGTACCGCAATCCCGTCTTCCCCTGAGACAACTCGTGTTCATGTTATCAAGTTTACAGTAATGACGACCTGACATACGATTTCAGAGAGAAACTCTGTGTGCGCGTATGAGAAACCACTTGTTGCCTTGCAGCATGATACGCTATCCTCTCCTCCAGACAAAGTTGCACAAAACCACCCGGTTGTCATGCATACTAGATGACTCATTTTCTCGGGGGTCTAAGGTTGACATGTGCCGATATACTGTCTATACTGTCGAATTCATACAGACGGTACGAGCAATGCGGTCATGGCTATTCCTAAAAATCAACTTTTTTTCCGAATGAAAATGAACTGGGCCAAGTGCAGCCAACAGTTGATTGTTCAGGATTAAATCATTCGTTTTTTTCTAATGTGTGAAAATGACTTTGATTACACAAAAATATTTGCAATCGTCCCAATCCGATCATCTTGGTTGCACGTGATACCTTAACAACCGAAAAGTTGCATTTGCATATCTACTTAAAGTGCACGTCATGGCAGATGATTATATCACTTGGCTGTGACGAGAAGCATCTAGAAGTTGCAGAACGACGAGAACTCTTATTTCCGTAAGTCTAGTTAATTTTCACCTTACATTTATACAGCAAGACGTTACGATACATATGTCATACAGGCATGCAGGCGCTACAATGAACGTATGTAGGCACTGAATATTCCGGCTCGTTCGAAAAGTAAATTCATTACTAAACTGACACCAAGTTGATAATCCTAGGTTGAAATGGGACAAGAAGTGTGTTTATCAGAAAGCTGATTTGGATGTACTGAGATAGACTGCTTCTCCTTTTTTTGCGCGAGTGTTTCGAAACACAGGCCTTATATTCCACTACCTGCAAAGGGACCATTAGCTGAACAATCTAACTACCATTTATTGAAGGTTTGTCCGCATTGTTAGTGTTCGAGGACGTTATTTCAGATACAAACCCAGAGGAACGGCCAATTGACGATTGTATCACCATGGTGTTCATTCCCTCGGTTCACTACAAAGTACAAAATCTGCAAAATAACAACAACAAATTTTCAATCTTTGTAAATGGTACAAAGAATTAGGCTCAGTAACGACTGAATCATCAAAAGAACTGATCAGATTAAAACAAAAATCTCTGTACGAGATTGAAATGCATGCTTTGTTTTCTTACCATAAAGGGACCGTGGTCATTCATGGCCTAACATTGTAGTCATCCCCTCACAGCAGGATATTTTGGCACATAATGCAAATTTTATCTTTATGAAATTTCATTCGCTTTTAAAAAAGTTGCTGGACTCATGGTGCTTGTACTGATGAAAATTTAAGTCGAGGTAGAATGTTTGGTGAAACGCATGAAGGTGGACTTCCTGTATGGAGATACACGGGACTGTGGCATGAAGACAAGAACAACACTTTGTTTTCAGTTTCCAAGCTAACCATGGAGCCAACCTGTTTGTCCCTAAACTTTTTCGAGTCTAAAGGACGATATCATGGTTACTAGCATTTACATTTTCTTCTTCTGTACCAAAGGACACCTGCCCATTGCTGTATTTTATTTGTGTCAATCATGCATTATTTTAATCATAGACAGTAGAGAGTCTTCCCCCTCTACTGTCTATGTTTTAATACCCCATTGTCATTGCGAGAGGTAACGTCACCCATTGTATTGATGGCCTTACCCGATGCCTCATTTCCCATTGTTTGTCTGCTTTCTTTCTTCCCTTATCATGTTGTATCTGTTCTGCTTCCTGTGTTTTCCTTCTATCTGTGCGAGTGAGATAATTTTGGCTCGTCGAAAAATGCCCACGAGGCATTTATGCAAAATCACGAAAACCAATCCTTTGCACCTTACATTTCTTTCGATTTAGTCGTAAGGTGTGCGTAACCACAGTCCCTCTCGAAGGACTGTGGCGTAACCATGGTATCTTGTAGGTCAATAAATCCAATCGTTTCGTGATTGAGGGACTGTTCTCTGAGCGAGGACGTATGTTGACGCGAGTGTAGAATCATGCAAATCGATGATAAGCTTGTCCACAGTCCCTCCATTGTGTGGAGGGGCTGCGGCTTGTCCACCCACGGTCCCTGCACAGGACCGTGGTCCAACCATAGGGTATTGCTGGCATTATTCGTCTCGAAGTTATGAATATGATAAATAAATGTCATATATTAAACATATTTTTTTCATTATACAAGCCTATGCCACGGTCCCTGAGGAACCGTGCCTTACCTATGTCGGGTGAGTGACTACCCTCCCTTTCTCTGCATAGCAATCCAAAGAAAACAGTTTACATTTCTTAATTACCCTCCCTAATCCCCCTCGTGAATTTGTTCTGCCGATCACAAACGCGGATCAGTGACCAAATAGCTCATTAGCAGCTCATAAGGTAAATGACGGACTTGAATAATGTCAGCAGTATCCTGTGGTCCAACCATCGCGTTTCTACCGGATATGATCACAGGCTGCCCAATCACTATTAATAAGCTTATTATTGCGTTTTTCTCAGTTTTCTCTCTCGTGGACTTATCAAGGGTTGGTCAACATTGCAAAGATAGAGATGTAAATGAAAAAGGAGTTTTAGTAACCTTTCCTATCTTTCGCGATGTTGACTAACCCATAAAATCCCTGATAAGTCAACGGATTAGAATAATTAGTCATGTAGCGAAACGAGCGAAACGTAATTTTATTGGATATTTCCAAATAGTCCTTTTGATGTTAAATGCAACAACGTGCAAAATATATGGAAAACATAATATCTACCCAATAGAAATACATTTTATAAAACGATGGCTACAAACAGCCATCATATCCTTGCAGTAAATAGCTGTAAACGATAAATCAGGAGGAGTGGGAAAAGGAGCGTCAAGAAGTCACTTTCTGTGCAGACACTAGTGCAGTAGCGTCCTGTTATCGGCAGGCTACATTGTCGGTAGCTGTGGTCTGACGGGAGCGTCCGGTGACATGCAAAATTTACTCTACTCAATAGAACTTATATTTGTTTTCATTATCAATTCATATTTTCGGTGAAAAGCTTGAAAAACTAAAACTAACACGATTGGAACTAATTTGGGATAATTGGATTTTCATATTTTTCAAATTTCTTAAAAGTGTTTGGTGCCCGATACCTGAATGTTGCAATATTGCAAAGTACTCATAAAAACAAGTGTATAACTTAAAAAGAAAAGCAGATGAGATTACATTTGCAGATGAAATCGACATTACTTTACCATCCGATTATCCCAAATTACTTCCAATCGTGTTAACTTAAATAATATTAAATAAAACTTTAATTCACAAATAAAGTTTCGCAGGAACTTTATTGTGTTTAACTTCGCTTGGGTAAACGTTATTATTTTTGTGTCTGTCGTCCCATTTTGTGAAAATATTAACATTGTACATATTAGCTCGAAGCATACTGTACATATTCGAAGCAAACAATAAGCTGTAAATGATTTGTGGTAAAACGCACATTTCCATGGGCATGGAGTTTACGTGTCATGTCACCGTTGTCGGCAGGCTACGTTGTTGGCAGCTCTGGTCTGCCAGCTACGGTGACGCCCTAAAGGTTGCGCATGCACAGATGTTAATTTGTCTCCGTTGTTGGCGGGATAAAAAATTCCCAGAACATGGTAAACTAAACAATGAATCTGCCAATAGTACACTAAAATAGAAAGATAACGTTTGCGCTTTCATCATATATTTTCAGAGTTGCTATCGGAGAAGAAATAAAATTTCCATTTCACTATGGCCGCCACTTTACACCACTTCGAAGTAGCGTGCGTGGACGCTGGTTCCAGAGCGAAAGAGTTCTGTAAGCGGTTTGGTTTCCAACTGTTTGCTGTCAACTTCAACGATCCCGAAGTGCCTCAGTACGCAGCCAGATCAGAGGACAGTATCTTTGTGTTCTCTCAGAGACCCGAGGACTGTATGGTGTCTGGCGATACAATCTTTGACTGCGCCTTGGAAGTGAGAAATGTCGAAGGTTTGTTCAAACGAACCATCGCTGCCGGTGCCACTGTCATCGAGGAGCCGACACAGCTAAAGGATGAGAACGGAAGCATTACCATGGCAGTGATCGGGACGCCAATCGGTAAGCTTAAGCTTTTTTATAGCATGTATGGAAGCTTCTCCCTCCGTGTTCATACCAAGCAGGTAACATAAACATGTTTATACGTTGCTATGTCGTTTTGCCGGAGACAGTGAAACACTACGTAATTCTACACATCGTCAGTGTTCCAAGGAACACGATGGAAGTTTCACCTTTTAGTATTTATTTATTTGCCTATTCATCGTATTTTTAAGACAACTGTTTCGTATCGTGTCAGACACTTATCCACACGGACTGTACCTCCATGCTAACCAAAAAATTTCTATTCCACATTACCCTGGGTAATTCTGTAATTTGGCTTGCAATTCATTCACGTGATGTTTCTTACATATCCTTTCTTGATTATCTTTACAGGTGACGTTGTTCACACTTTGATCAACAGAGAAAACTACAAAGGAATCTTCATGCCTGGGTTCACTGAGCCAAACGATCAAGATCTCATTGGTTTTCCAAATCAACCGCGTTTCAGAACCACGCACATCGATCACCTCACATACGTAGTGGAGTCCGGAACATCGCCTAAGGTATGAACGCCATTTATTGTAAAATATTATCAGATGTACACAGTGTTAGGCTTCCAAGTTAGAATGTTTAAAAGCGTCTCCTGTAACTATTCGCTCTTTGTTACGGACTAGTTGACGCATCTTTAGTATGAGACTATCGAATGGTGGAATACGACATGATCTATTACAAATACAGACACGTCTTCAAGTTGACGAGGACTAGCTTATCACGTGACAATCTATCGGACCATGATATTAACAGTGATAAAGGATCACTGTACCTCCCACATTGATTAGGTTAAAGGCACATGAGCCGCAACTTTTGGCATTATTTTCATGATGTTATATTTAGATAAAATTATTTCATAGAAATGTTCTTACTAAGAGATGTTTACTCAAGTATAATTATCCACTGAGAGGGACTGCATGGGGAGGTGTCAGTAAGACAAATAATTAACGAGTGCCGCACCCAAATATGGCCGCCTCCATAAAACTACATTATAAACAGCGTAAATCGATGCATGTACACACTTGAATTTTTAAAAATACCACATGGTGCAACCCACTGAAAAGATGGGAAAGGGATTCTCTCCACTTTGACAAAAAATTTTCCGTTTTTCACATAACCTGGCAAGATTTTTAAAAATGGCGGGAAATTTAAAATGAACAAAAATCTGTTCAATCTGTTGCCTATTCTGCCACAAGCAAACGTTGTCGAGGCAAAGTTAATGACTATATTGTTAAATTTGCAGATGCGCTATTTTGCGGGTTGCGGGCTGCGGGCTGCGGGCTGCGGGTTGCGGGCATGAAAAAATGTGTGATTTTTGGTATCATTTTCGCTAGTAGATAGAATAAATGCTAAAATAGTATCTAGATGTATTTGTTTATGGAATAAAAGCCGTGAACTTCTTGAATAATGCCGTTATTTTAGCTTACATCTGGTGAAGCACCACCAACGTCAGAATAGTCCATTTCCCATCCAACATTCGCCGTTGCACAGCGCACTGCCGATCGAAGCTTTCGAAATGATATGACTGAACACGGATGAGTAATAATATGAACACAAGACAGATTTCACAACAACTCGCTATATTAACTTTTTATGTAATGATTAGGACGGATAGTTTAAAAGTAAGTTTCGGATCGTTGACAGCACAGATGAACTGGGAGATGAACTTCGGTTCGTTGAAACTCGACACGCCTAATAATTTGTTACTTTTTCATAGAATGCCATGCCTTCTCACACTTCAGATTAGTTCAACCGCCGATAAAAGCACAATTTTCAGAATCGTTTTCAATGCCGTTTAAAATTATTTTATTGTGGTGAACACGATATAATAGTCCTAGGAAACTTGTCATAGTCACGCTGGATCAAATGCATATGGAGCGACTATCATGCTGCAGGTGCAAGTCATAGAATATGTTCATGATATTAGGAGATACACAATTATTAGAGCTGCAGAACACAAAGTCATCCAAAAATATTCCTATTAGATCGATTCCTGAAAATAAGTCAACGCACCGACGTGTTTTTCCCGCTGAAATTCTCGCGTAAAATGTTAGCGGAATGTCGTTCTCTGTGGTCGTGACCTCGGTTGAACCGAAGCGGCAAAGTAAGCTAAGTCCATTGTCGTACGTCTTTTTCTTTTTAAAGATTTCATGAAAATACACGGCATTTAAATACACAACACTTCTACGCTTTTGAAGTCAAATCTTTCCTTACACATTGCATTTAAGTAGGCATTGTTAATTTTCTGTATGTGTTGCCCTAGAACCGAATTGTGAATAGATGCATTACAAAGAATTTACTTCCTATGGCCTGATACTAGAAATGTAACAATTTTCATTCCGCAATAAGTGGCGACATTTCCGAGGCGCGAATTTTTTTGTCAGTCTGGTATTATTTCTCACTCACATCCATGGCAAGAAAGAAAAGTGATTTCAGATCCCAAATTATTTGTGATGGCCAGGCAGCTCGGAACAAATAAATTGGTCCGCGGAATCGCCGCTTTTAGTTTAGCAGATTTTGATTTTTTTTCAGAACATGACGTATTTTCACCCACTTGGTATGGTCTGTTATAGCATCTTTAGTCCAAAAAATCAATTTTACAGCATATTGTTTTCAACAGCCTTCAAATGTACAGTATTATGTTAAAATACACAATATGGAATATGTTGTGTTTCATTAATTTAACCATCTTGACCTGATGTTGAAAATATGGACTTGGCAGGAAAAGGATACTGTACGATAGACCTGATCATGATTATTGATAATAGACACCTTCTAAAGGTTTTATTTCTTATATACTAAATGCCATATTACATATATTAGAAATCTAGCCATAATTCTAAAAACCCGCAGCCCGCAGCCCGCAACCCGCAACCCGCAGCCCGCAACCCGCAACCCGCAGCCCGCACTTCAGCAGATACCTTAAATTTGCAGATTGCAATGAATGTCTGAGGTACCTTTATGTTGGACAAATTTCGCAAGTTGCAACCAATGGGCCTTTAAACTGTTGATGAACAAAATGTTTCAATGAAGTTTACAGTGTTTTACACGTAAATATCAGCAGATAGACTGTAAGAGAATCGAACTGTTATTGCTTGTGATCAGAAGTTCACACTGTTATCGCTCTCTTCTAGATCATAAAGTTTTACCAAGAAGCATTTGGTTGTGACAGATTCAGGCTGAATTTGAACGAAGATGACGAGACTGGTATGCCGATTAATTTTGGCGCCCTTGAAATGCGACTCATGGCAGCCCAATACTGGAAATGTGCAGAATCGGGTGTGAGGCTTGAAAAACCGTCCGGTTGTTCTAAAAAAGCCGTAACTTTCGTCTTGGCAGAAGCAATCTGGGGAGACGGTAAATCTTCTTAACTTACTTGAATATTCCCGCCCACGAAATAGTGGTGGCATTTTTAGTCATCCACTTTATTTGACTTACAAATGAAAAAGTACAATCCGAATAGTTCGTGTAATGTCAGTCACGCGTTCATGGCACGTCATATAATAAAAAATATAAACGTTTCGGTTGTGACGCTGTGTTACCTCACCAAATCTAAACTGATACGGGCACGTGCATCGTGTGTATCAACAAATTCAATGACGCATGGAGATCTTTCTGTTTCCCTCCATGGATGACGTAACTGATTGCGGCTTCCACGAGGACCACGCGAGAGGATGTTTACAGTCAGACGTTGAGGGACTGCTCATCTATCTACTCACGTGTAATTTCAATACAGTCGCAGCACGATTATTATTTGTTGATGTTGTTGTTGTCAGCTGTCCCGTGATGTAATTCTAGTTTTATATCGACTTTAATAATTACGTCTAAGTTCATAATTACGTTATACCATTTGACCGGAGAAAAGGGTCATAGAAGAGTTCAGTGTCTAGTCTTCGGGTCAAGCCTAATTGCTGCAATGTTCTGTTTCCTCAAAGGAACCGCTGCACGGAATCAGATTGCTACTTTCCTTGAACACCACGGTGGTCCAGGTATCCAACACATCGCATTGTATACGGAAGATATCGTTGACACAGTCAGGGCTATGAAGCTGACCGGCTGTGTGTTTCCAGTCATACCTGTCGAGTATTACACTTCGGTAATTGCCTTTACACCATTGTCATAATTTGATCTTAGAAGTTTTCAAACGTGTAAATTCCATTTATTTACAATCATTAAACAAACTTGCCACGACTTATGCGGATCCTGGTTTGACTGAAACTCATTACAACATGTCGACTTGGTCGCCATGCATGATACGCACGGCTCTGTGCTGAAAGTCGTGTATAATTACCAAACCAATATGCGCCTCGAAAGTGAAGAACTCAATTTTTTGCTCAAACTTTCCTAAAGCAAACTTTCAAACAATTCCTAATCAGATTAAGAATGAAAATCAGGGGTCACCGCGCAGAGTTTGGAACTAGAGAAACAAATAGTCGAACATTTACCGATATTTTAAATTCAATGTCACCTTCTCTGTGTTAACTCTAGGGGGGGGGGGGTGAAATTTTCGATTTTCGGAAACTCAGACAGTGAAAACTTTTCTTACCCCAAGAGCTTCAAAATGAGCGCCCACAAGAGGGGTAGACCAGAAAAGTATTGTAAAAATTTGAGCGTCCGAATATCTATCCCCGAGGTGCATTCTACCTTAAAGCCGCACATAAGCTGTAACTTGTGGCAACTTTTTCAGTATTCTGCTTCTGTATATCAACTACCGTGTCTGACCCTAATCCGTTTGTCATGCTGAAATTTCGAGTATTCTTTTTGTCAGCACAACTTATATGTGCGTAGTGATTATTGTTTATTGTTTACAAAAGAATTCTAGTCCGGACTTGGATACAATTTTCAACAATAACAATTGGGATTATACTGATATAGGTTGTGTTAATATGCTAAGTACTTGGCATTAAATTACAGTTTAGGGGTTCAATGCAGAAAGTGTAGGGAAACCACAAAACAAAAGTTCTGAAAAATACCCAAAAGATACAGCTTATAAAGAGAAACCAGTGTTGGCTTTACTTTGCTAGGAAGCAAAATTTGAGTTGAAGAAGGCTTCAGATAATTGGTCTGTAAAGAATCTGTCTTTTCGGAGATACTCTAATGTAAAATCATGCACACTGAGAATTCCAACAGTATTACTTGTTTAACTATATCTTTAATATGACTGGAGTAAATAGTCAAGCTTTTTACAATATAGTACTCGTTAATACTAGTGGTTTTTGACGGTGCACAAGAACATTGCCGAAGTAATCCGCGACATATTGATCGATATTTTGGTCACATTCCAGGTCGGTAAAGACGAAGAAATCAAGAGAGCTGGCAAGTGCTTGGAAGATCTGAAGAAGCTAGGCATACTCCTTGACGCTGAGGGCGAATTTTCCTACGATGACTCTGTGCAGACTGAAGAAAGGTGGGTAGAGCATAGGCAAATAATTCTACAATGCCATAGTCCATGAATTCAAGTTTGTTTAACAAGTTCACCAAGGATGATTTTTACATATGTGGTAGCTCTGTGGTCATTTACCCAGAAAAGCTATTTTCACCATTTATAACTCGCCCGATTTTCTAAGAAAATGATAAAAATAGTACAGGAAAATGCCCATGTAATTTGAATCATGGAAAAAAGCCCCAAGCTTGGAGCTTGCATCATGTGATATGGAAGGGACATCTTCGGATGGGTATGGCCCCCACATTGTCCCACACAGTAATGCAGTAGTAAACAGCAACACAAAATCTGACAGTGGACAGTTTATCATATGTGATTCACCGTTTATGCAAGGATACTCAGTATAAACAAAAGTTATGTAAATACGCACAGCCTGGTTTAAGCATGGGTGAGTGGACAATGCCATACCCATAGGAAAAGGTGCCTTCCATATCACATGATGCAAGCTCCAAGCTTGGCGCTTTTTTCCCATGATTCAAATTACATGGGCAACTTCCTGTACTATTTCTATCGGTTTTGTAAAAATCGTGCAAGTTATAAATGGCGAAAATAGCTTTTCCGGGGTAAGTGACCACAAAGCTAGCACATATGTAAAAATCATCCTTGGTGAACTTCCCCTTTAAGCATAGACCCTCGAGAACGAGGGTCTATGTGAAAATAGGCATTTTTATTTTCCGCCAAAGAGATAACATATTGACGGCAACTATGTTTACTTTAAAATAACGGTAAATGGTTGGTTATTTCTTTTCTCATGTGCTAAAATCTGCACGGTGAGCCCATATTAGATTCTTAATTTTGCAAAAGAATGGTTGAAAGTTTGTTTAAGGAAAGTTTGGCCCAAAGTTTAAGTCTTTCATTTTCTAGGCTTGAACTATATTTATTTCAAATGATTATGGTACACAACAATTATCTCCGTGTTTTTATTTGGGCTGTCATCTTTGATTTCTCGTTAAGGTACACGACAGCAAAATTTACAATTTTTTTTCTAACCGGCATTAAACTTTGCTGTTCCGGCAACTTAGTAAAACACTCAGGTTTTAGAGTGTCGGTCTATTTTTGTCCCCTTTATAAAATAAACCCCAGTCAATTTTTCTCAGATTTTTGCCAAAATTTTGAGAAAAAAGTGTAGCCAATAAAATGTGATAACTATTTGGTCCAAAATTATGAAAACAAATACAGAAAAATTCATAAAAATTGGTAAAATTTGGCACTAAAATTTTGGCGGGAGAAAATTACAGCGCTCAAAGGGTTGAGGTGAAGTACTACGAATTATGTCAAAATTAGGTTGTGGTGTCATTTTCTTGAAATTTTGCACAAATATTCTTGGAAGTTGTGCAAGTGCAAAAATGAAATAAAAAATGGGGGTCATGGAAACGGCACGTTAAAATGGCGTCGTTAGAAATAGATAAAATGATATAATTCACTTAAACTAAAGAAAGCAATTATAAAACGCTTAGCAAATGAGTTAATTTTAATAAATACAAAGACTTACGATCCATATCTATCGAATGTATAGTTTTCATGATGTTTGTAAAGATATTTTAACATAAGTATCGATTACAAAATGACGATATCGAAATCATATCACTACATAATTTTCGAACTTTCTTCCTGTCGCTTTGAATGGTGTCATTTTGACCAAACTTGGCGAATAAAATCCTGACATAATTCCATTTAGGTTACACTTATAATAAAAGGGTGTCACCACGCTACTTTTTACAATATCTCCAGTTGAATGGGTAATATGCGCCATGTAAATGGGAGAGAAATGTTAATTTTCGCTCATATTGAATAAAAACCAGCTTCTTAGGGGGTCAAAATATGACAAAGTTATAGGTCACATGTATTTCTAAGAGACTGGGTCAAAAAATTTGGTAAAAGCGCAATTTCAACAATGACAGGTGATGTTAAATACATGCACTACAAAATAACCAATTTGCGGCAGGCCTGAGTTAAATCTGCGCAGTAACGTTCTAAAGCGTGTGCGCGTCCAAATTCGGCGCCCTTTACCTTAAAGAATACGTACTGATGTGCTTCATCGCCGTGTTTGAGAGTGGTTTGTTAATCGAAAGTGGTCATCTCTCCTCAGATATCTGATGCAGGCCTTCACAGCGCCAATTTTCCAAAAGAAGACATTTTTCATGGAAATTATCACAAGAGCTGGTGCAACTGGCTTCGGCGCTGGCAATATCACAGCTCTATTCAAAGCTATGGAAATAGCACACAAAGAGTACAAGGTAAGCCAAAACTCATGAATGGTACCTGGATAAATGCAAAGACGTTTGCAAATGATATACATGAAACTGTTAGAACGTGTTGTTTGACCGAACACGATCGTATGAAGATCTGGCCTCTGCTACCTCAGAATGTCAATGTACGCCTGACATAGTGTGACCTGCATAGTCATACATACAACAATGGATACGTTCCCCTAACAAACGCGTTTAAACTAATTTTGAAAGTTCGTGTTTTCCAAATTTCTCTGAAAATATGGCAACGTATCATTGGTCCCCAAATTTCGACACACCTGCTACATAATAATATTCAGACAAAGCATCGTTATTTGTTTATTTCCTCCTAATGGACGTAGTTCCCCGGATGTTCAGGTGTGGGCGGTGTTAAATTAAAGCATCATTAATTGTATCACAAAAAATAGTTGAGTCATTAAATTTTCTAGCAATGTACATAAATGCACACTCATACACACATACATACATACATACATACATACATACATACATACATACATACATACATACATACATACATACATACATACATACATACATACCGTACATACATACATACATACATACATACATACATACATACATACATACATACATACATACATACATACATACATACATACATACATACATACATACATACATACATACATACATACATACTCACACATAAGTACGTATACATATACTGGTTATGGGCACTGACTTTTCCATTCTGCTATAATAATTTTGTGTAATATTTTTTCTGTGTCTGTGTAGTAAACTCTGAATACTCTTCGGATATTCTTACATTCGATCCTTCTGCCTCTTGTTCATGTCTTACACATATCCAACTATCCCCACCCTCAATTCCCAGTGTTTGTACAAGTCTTGAAATTTATCTCACAGGAGGAGCACAAGGTTACACCTGATGGACCGACTTGGTCAAAGGCCTACAGGAAGAGCATTCCAACAGAACCCAATTCACCGGTAACACCTGTAGAACCCACGTGGTCCAAATACAGAAGCAGCATCCCGTCTGTCGAAACCTTCTTGGAAACTGAACCGTGAACTTGAAACAAGTCAATGATGCATCGTATTCAGAGTACAAAACTCACGTTTATGTGAATGAACTCCGTATTATTGCAATATTGGACTTGGACTTGAAGTGAAACACATTAGTATCCATTCATACAAAGTCTATTAATGAGCATTGTTTCAGTATGCAAATCCTGATAAGATTATGACTTCTTATCAACGAAGAACACTCACCTACCTCGGACTGTGCATTGCACAATGTCAGTTGCACAGCACGAAAGATGATCCATCGAACAGAAGATGAAACCGGAATAATGTCTGTAAAATTTGCAAACTCTTCCTATTTCACGTACCATATAGACTACGCATCCTATTCACATGTAAAGTATAACATGTGCAACCATACATACTCGATATATTGTACTCAGTAATATTTTAGCCTTCATAAACAATGTGTATTATAAAGCTTTCATCTTTCATGTACTTCAAATATTAATGAGACGATCACGAACCAACTCTCACTGCCTCGTAACTATAGCTGTGCCTTGGCGTGTTTGCGAGTTGTAAAATTTTCCTTTGTATTTCATAGAAACGTGACCGAAGATACAGTACTTTTAAACATACGATACTGTGGTTGAAACGGGTGCTAAGCTCAACCACGACAGGGAAAACACTTGTAATTTCTGGTAACATTCATTACTTTTCTTCTGAAAAGTATAGTTTCCGCGATTTACCCCAAGAGCATGTTGAAATACGACAGTATCAGCCTGGGCATGCGCAATGTGCAATGCCGCTGTTGTCGAATGAATTCCAGTCCTGACAAAAAAATCAGCTATGCAAGCTATGTTGATATTTAGAATACAAATGATAACATCATTTTTATGGTGTTTTACAAAAAGAACAGATTGAAACACATAGTGCTAAGCTCGTGTTTTAAACACGTTTGTGTCATCGTCTGAAATAGCCTGTCATGTACATATTTTTGTATTACTTGTAAACATACCATAGTTGTTTAGCACTCGTCAGTGAAAAGTCGGTGAAATAGGGTGGAACGCGACGCAACTTGTCAGTTTCGAAGTCAGAAAGTTATTTCGAGTTTACTCTATTGTATTGCGTTCACCCCACTTGTATTATCACACAAACAATCACAAATGCATTGACTTCAATTCCACAGACTAGAACCAAATCAAAAATAGAGCAAAATATCAGGAGTTACTGTCAATGGAGCTTTAATCGATTTTCAGGACATTGCAATTTCTGTGTGCTTTTTTTTAACTTACAAATTATATTACTGTCTTTTTCGAAGTAGAGAGAGTCGATAATGTTAAGAAATTCAATTTGAATTTTAAAATAAAATATTTTAAACGAGCAATTCAATAGAGCATCGTTCGAGTTATTTCCCTCTCGCCAAAGAACAAAGTCGTTTGTTTAATGCAATTATTAATTAAACAAACAATTAGATCATTCTTACAACCTCAGTCATCGCATCAGTTCTTTTGGTATGATCATTTACATATTAATTTACCTTTCCTTTGAAAATATTACCAACTTGATCTGAGAAAATCTGACAAACAAGAGTGAGTGTACGTCACGGTCATAGAGGTCACTGCGTCTGTTTAACATGTGCGACTAGCCATGGTAGTGCAATAATCCCACAATATATAAGTAGAAATGCAGAAAAATGTCATTGTAATATTTTCATTTTGTTCATACAAGAAGCCATTTTGAATGACGTATTCAAAAAGTGGTATCTTCATCCTAGATATCCAGATGAATTTGTAAAAATGTTTGTTTCTGTACACCAGAGGAACCAATGAAAAACTGTTGACACTGCAGTTTTTTTATAGTGCCATTGATAAATAAACATCTTCATTGTTCAGCCAGCAACCGGATTTTCTTTCCTTCATCTGAAAGCCATTTGTAAAGGAATGTTTTGGAAATCTACACTGACTGACATGGCACTGCTTTGGCATCAAGGTAGTGTGCGCCTCGAAAGTGAAAGACTTAAACTTTTGCTCAAAACTTTCCACAATGAGACTTTCGACCATTCTCTTACCAAAGCAAGAATAAAATTCAGGGGTCACCGTGCAAACTTTTGTACTAGAGAGACAAATTACCTATGATTTCCTGATATTTGAAATCCAAAATGGCCACCATCCCTACGTTAATTAACTCTATGGGGAAAAATAAAATTTTCGATTATCGGAAAACTAAAACGGTAAGAGTTGTTCTTTCTCCAAGAGCTTTAAAATGAGCCCACTCAAATTGTAGAAATTTGAGAGTCATTTGTTGTGAAGCAATGTGAGCTCGATAAAATAAATCCAGAGGTACAATATATATATATATATATATATATATATATATATATATATATATATATATATATATATATATATATATATATATATCAACACTTGCGTTTGAGTGTCACCTATCTACTAATGTTTTCAGTGGCACGAAACGATCTGCGAGAATTTCTCAAGATTATTTGCATAAAGCACGTACGTTATCACTGTAGCATGAGTGTTGTCAAAAATGTACAGCAAACCTTTTTGTGGTGAAGAACAAAATTGGCTCAAACATTTTGAATGATCGTCATTACACGACGTATCACACAGCGACTGTCGGAGAATTGCACTAGAAAAACGAGGAAATTTCATGTTTTTTTATTGGAGTTATTAAAAAGATACATGTCTCATTTAATATGAGAATTTTTTTTATTACAGAAGCCAATAAAGTATTGAACATTAATCATACATTATCATTATCATGTGTCATGTCTGTTATGCATAGGTCTCGGTGGATATTGGAACTGTAAATTCACCACTTCCTATTATGTGCAAACATTTTCTCTTTTCTAAAGGCAATGTGAAACTCAGATTTTTGTACAGGAAATTTCATGTTGATAAATGCTAATGGCTAAAGGACGGGCAGCACAGGGAAATCACAAAACACATCTGTGAACAAACATAGATTACATTGAAGGACTTTTCCACAAAAACATCGTGTTGTCATATTTGTGTGGAAATCATAAAAAAAATTAAACATAAAATACGCAATAATCGACCCAAGACCGGTCAATAATGGATGACAAGGAAACTATGCACGTATAGACTCGGAGCCAAGACGAGTACATATACGGAGTGAAACGAAAAGTTTGTTGATGTCAATTATGGGCCAGGAGGGAGTACATTATTGCTATTGTTGTCTGGTTTGGGCTATAACCGGGAATTTGTAGATGTAGAAAACATCTGGGGCCACAATGCTTGACATGATACGCTATCCGTGATAATCTGCGGTGCCGGGTGATGTCACAAAATTCACTGGTATTGACAAAGCTGAAGTATAATGTAGTGTAATATTGCGTAATATAATTGTCTCTCTCTCAACTGTTCCCAGCTGAAAGCGAAAGTAGCTTCTTTTATATAATATTCGACAAGTGAGTACAAAAATACAATGCCCCATCAACTTATAGCCAAAATCTTTTAAGTCCCCCATTTGCTTTGCCCCTCTAATTTATTGTGAACGCAACTTTACGTGCGCCAAGATTCGACCAGGAAGCTGTTGACTTGCATCCCACTTTTTCATGTGTATTTTTTACTTAATAGCTCCCTTTTGTTGCTTCAATTTTTGCTTTATTTGTCCCCCAAACAGCTTTCTCGCATATGATAGAGCACTTTCAGTTATTACGACACTGTTACGAGCGTCATATCTATAGTTATGATAGAATATTTCCTATTTTTTGGTATGACAATAATTTTTTTGAAAAATAAGGTTCATTTGTATCCTGCGTTTTAGTGTCATGAAAACATAACGGCTATTTGTACTATATAATTATTATATATTGTGCTCTTTGGAATTAATAGCTGTTATTATTAGGGTGATTATGTAGAGGGCCAAAAATCCTGTTATGTTTCATTTTCACAAGTTTTGACAGAATTTCAACATCGAATGATGTAGCTAGGGTTGCGGTCAATTATTGGTCTCCGTCTAGAAGTTCTTTAAGGATTCACTTCAAATGTAGAACGAAGATATAGTTCCTATGGTGCAACACAAAGAGCACATGTGCATAAATACCCTAGTATGGTTTTATATTAGCGTGTAGCCCAAACTTTGATACAGAGTGTAATATAATCAACCTATTTACTTTTACATATGTCAGGATACTTTGAGACGTTTAACCCTTTGAGCGCCAAAGTCAATTTCTGTCGCCTTCATAAATATACCCGAGTCAATTTTTTGAGATTTATGCAAAAATTTTGATAAAAAGCTGTATCCAATGAAATGTGATGTCCATTTGGTCCAAAATTATCAAAAATTGCAGAAAATTTCATATTTATCGGGAAAATGTTTAACTAAAATTTTGGTGGGAAAAATAGCAGCACTCGAGGGTTAATTACGGCAAAACACAATCTATTTCTGATCTGTTACCTTGACCTATGTCGGTTGACAGTCG
The DNA here is from genome assembly GCF_041260155.1 of Ptychodera flava. NCBI lineage: Eukaryota > Metazoa > Hemichordata > Enteropneusta > Ptychoderidae > Ptychodera > Ptychodera flava. Next base: position 34,602,546 of record NC_091933.1, read on the forward strand.
ACGACCCAGTTTTTTCATCGCTGCATGTACATGATGTTAACATTAAAGTTGCAAATTAAGCATGGTTTTATGACGTCACCCAGAATTGCAACTTCCACTTTACTTACCACAAGTTTGTCACTGTTCTCAACTGTTGGAATTGCTCATAGGCATAAACCGATGCATTTGCCATGCTGCTATAATGCATTGGCAGTGGACCGATCCACTATCTATGGTTAATGATAATGGCAAACTTCATTACTGTAGTTATTAATGTCACTTTTTTGCCGTTATTGTTGTTATTTTTGTCGTCGCTGTTTTTACTGTCGCCTTATTCAAAATAAATGACGTTCTGGTTGAACTCTCAGCTAAGTAACAGCGTGCAAGCGACAATTGAATCTACACTCCGCGGTGACACTAACTGTGTATGCACGGAGGGGCCGTTTTTCTATGCGACAACCATGAATTGGAACCAATTTGCATTTCTCTTTAAAGCTCAACTAGACGGTATTTCGTGCACAGAATTGCAGTTAGGAAAATCTGCGATTACGTCAACCTAGAAACTTGTCCCACACCGCAATGGGTACATTAGTCAAATTAGCCTCTCATATATATTGGATCCCAACAGAGTTTAGTAGAATGACAGTGTTCATACCTCCAACATGGGAAACGGGCCTTAACATTTGAGAGTTTATGAGGACACGAAATGAGGTCAAAGGGTCAACAGAGTATACTCTGATAACAGTTGTTGTAAAAATTGTACATCCAGAAAAGTCAAATTTGCATACTCAGCATACCCCGATGCTGTTGCGGTCTAGCTTGTGGTTCAAGGTTATCATAGACCGTCGAGAAACGTTTGTCTCGAGGGTCTATGGTTCAATCGAAGTTGTTTGTGTCACTGTGCATTCTTAATAGTTACTATTGTTTGCTCGATTTACAGTAGCATATGATAAGCTTTACAGGTTTTCCAAACGCCCTAGCCTGAGCCTAAAATTTGGTCTTACAAAATTGCAGTACAAGTATGGTATACGATTGTTTTTCCTACTTCAATGTGCTAGTGTTACCGCATAGACAGTAAAGCGAACCCTCTCTTTGGTTACTGTGTGTCTTTCTCTGACTAACCATGGGCGTCTGTGGTACACCCATGCACTGACTGACTGACTGACTGACAGACAGATAGATTTATGTCTAGCTGTATCGTGTATGCGTGTACGTACGCATCACAAACTCACATTTTACATGAGCATTTTTCAATCATCATAACGTTATCCATGGTGGAATACGTGTCGAGATATGCATGTGCGTTCATCCGTTTCTTTTCGGCTCAAAATCGTCTTTTGGGTGACATATTCATCCTGCAACATGCACTCTCGTCCCACTTTCGAAACATCCGGTGCAGTGTCTGCTGATGTCCATCGCAAATGCCAACTTTACATATGTAAACGCGACATTTATCATCAAACACAAAGGCATTGATATAGAATGACTGATGGGTCAATTGAGTACACATGTATATGTGTTTATGAATATTTCCCCTGCATCGATTGGTCAAACGGTCATTGTGCGTAAGTTTGGCTGAACTTCACCAGTGATAACAGTCTAACCCGTTTTAAATGCCATAGTTGAACGACAATTTGCATACGTTATGGCTTCTACACACTGTGTAACGGAGTTCGAAACATGTCAATAAAACCCCACGTGGCATTTCGCTTGGTGACTGACAGCGCTCTCGTACTCATGTGACGATATTTGACTGCTCTCATTGGATGTGCTGGAGTGAAATGTTGAGGAAAAGTCACCTGAGTCCATATGTAAAATAAGGTGAACTGTTTATGCATTGATACTCTTAAAACTGCACTGCAATCGAGCACACAGTGCTGTCAGGGTCACTACAAGCACCAATTTGGGTCGGACTCAGTACAGTCGAGCTCTACGGTTACTGATAGCTGTCACCTTGTGCTCCCTGTCACTAACAGGTAAGACTTCTTTCGGTAATTTAACTAGTTTAACAGCGCCCCAAGAATTAGAACTTTCCACGATCGGTAAAGCACAGGATCAATGTGCTGGTACAGGCAGAAGTTTCGGCAAATCTCAAAACCTTGGCCTTGTCTAACCCTCTAAGTTAGCAATCGAAAACGACCTTCTACTTTCGCCCTCACGCAGCAATCCGGGGGAAAACACTTAGATCATGATAACGTAGACCAACGGTGGGTGCCCACATAAAATTGAACTATGACTGCCACTGGTCTACTGTGACTTTTAATACTGCACCTTTTTGTCGAATTACAGGTCAAGTTTAAGTTGATAAGAGACCTAATTATTTTACCAGAGATCGAGCATTTTAGACCATTTTAGTTCTTTTCCTTCATGGCCTCAATAATCAGCATTTGGCATCGCTACTTTACTAGTACTTTTCCCTGGCTGTAGCATTTGTGCAGAATTCAAAGGTCGCGTGCAGAAGAAAGAGAGCGCTACAATGGCCGACCTTAACATTCGGAAGATGTTCTCACAAATATTTATTGCACGTACTAGGTTACCCGTCCGTCTCCGTGTTCCAAACAAATGTCTTTGTGGGCGATTTTTTCCAGGACACAGGTGTGTTTACGACGCAGAAATCTCAAGACCTTGTCAATAACGGAGAAAAAGAATGTTTTCATGTAACTCACGAAAGGAATCGCGTATGGATGATTAATAAATAGCTTAAAATAATAGTTAGAAATGTCATGGCCCTGTCACGAAAAGTAATGTCGCCAGATGGTTCGTAGAGGATTACATTGCGCATTGATATTACACAACAAGGGGACATTTGGAAGTGGTTTTATGATGTGGTAAGAAGTCAACTGCCTCAACCATAAACTTCATTTTCATGTCAATAATTTTGATTACTTTTAAAAATGTCAGTAGTGAACTGGTTTGCAATTGTCTTACATTCGGATTTGCGTATCGATATTTTGGGAACGTGATTGAATTGCAACCTGATGTTTAACAACTCGTATGTGAGGGCGTACTACGCCCAGCGGCACTGACGTTTCCGATCGCGAACTTAGAGGGTACGGCTATGGGCATCGTCCACTCGCACGGGTCCGTTACTTGCAGTGCACTAGTACCGACAAGAGACATCGGCAAGCGAAGATGAGCTATAGGCTACAGCTATGACCGTGACCGTGGCTAGTCGACCACTATATACTGTGGGTCCATAGCTGTGCTGGTTACAGACCGGATTCCTGCCTTTTACGGGCTTGTTTTGACTTTTACGACTTTTAATCCTTTTTACCACTTTTAACCCACTTTTAACCGCCCGTAAAAGGCAGGAATCCCGTTTGTACCCACCACAGCTATGGACCCACAGCTAGTCGACCACAGACGCCAGATGCACGGGCTGTCTCACGTATAATATTTCTGTACATTACTGAGCACTGAACGCTCCATGTGGTGCGCATGTTGGGTAGATGGAGTGTACTACTGGGTACCGTTCAGTTTTTACGGCCGGGGGGGGGGCGGCAAAATCCAGGGGGGGGTCATCATAATTTTGGAATCCGCAAAGGGGGGGTCATCGCTTTTTCACCGGTAGGAAAGGGGGGGTCACCACATTTTCAAAAACATAATACCAACAATAAAGTTCACTTTATGCCATGGCCATGATCGACCCTCTTTACCGACGGGCCGCCTTCGGCGGCCCACTACAATAAATATACATTATGTATTACCCATGACCCTCTTAACGGGCAGACGCCTTTGGTGGCCCACTCCAATTAGGTTTACTTCATGCAATGGCCATGATTGACCCTCTTTACCGGCGGGCGCCTCCGGCGGCCCACTACAATAAATTGACTTTATGTAATACCCCACGGCAATCTTACCGTAAAATTCCCAATTGAAGCCGCGGCTTGTATTAGAAACATTTTTGAGGGACCCCTGGGATCACGCACTGAATAATGGTAATGGCCGCGCGCCTTCAGCGGCCCTGTCCAGTAAAGTCTACTTTATGCAATAGCCATGATCGACCCTCTTTACCGGCGTGCCACCTTTGGTGGCCCACTAGAATAAAGTTGACTTTACGTAATGGCCCATGACCCTCTTAACCGGAGGGCTGCCTTTGGCGAACCACTCCGATAAAGTTTACTTTATACAAGTCCATGGACATGAGTTGTCTATGGAAATGAAGTTAAAAATTGCCTTACAGTCGTCGTAATTAACAGACGTTTCAATGGATGTGGCTGAGAAGTTTGTGAACTGGCATCGAATAAAGTGCGCTGCGTACCGGAGTTCAAATCCAAACCATGCGGGTAAATTTGACATATGGGTTTTGGTTATTTTTCAGGGGGGGGGGTCATCAATTTTTTTCGTCTGACAAAGGGGGGGGGTCATCATTTTTTCACAAAAAATGCAGGGGGGGTCTATATTTTTTTGAACACCGGCGACAAGATTTTGCCGGCCCCCCCCCCCAGGCCGTAAAAACTGAACGCTCCCTAGAAATTTCAGATCCTGTCATCAGTGTCATATCACAACGTCCACATACTGTAGGCCTATATACCAGACAGAAATTTCAGAGCCTGTCACATCACTGTGATCACAGCAAAAATGCCATCGCAACGCTGGATACAGATCTGTATATATATATTGTCCCTGTGGCAGAGCCCTGTGAAGTCTTTGCTGACTCAGAACCATACTACTTTGTTGTGTCAGACCTGCTCAAGGCATTTCACAGGGGCGAAATGGTGTGTGTGAGGGGGTAGACAGGTAGGAACAGACAGATACGAAGAGAAAATGTAGACGAGGAACAAAAAAATAGACGGAGAAACACACAGAGATATTGCCTTTTTGTCTGATGCCTTAATTCTTGAATTAATGTGAAATAGAACTGTAGAAGTATCTCTGACTACACCCTGGGGTGCTATGATGTTTCAGGGAGTACCTGGAAAAGTGCGATGATCGAAAGGCAACTTGATAAAAATAAAAATACACTTTGCAAATGCACTTTATTGATTTATATTGAAGCTGTCAAAATTAAGCACGGGTATATCAAATCAGATTACTTCTTGCGTCATAACGGTGGAGGAACCTCGGACGTACATGTATAAATCAGATGCAAATCTTTTGAAGCCACGTGCCCAAAGGTCATAAAGCTTTGACCTTTTGTTCTGAACTTTCTACGAGTGTCAGTTTGTGACCCATTGGACTCAGATGGCAGCTAAAGAGGGAAATAAATAAGCTATTGAATAAAGAATACTAATTCGCGTTCTCTCGCGATTGTCGTTTGTGAACGCAGCTAATGCTAATCTCAAATGTAGTTTTTAATACTATTGACGTTTGTTTTATACAGAATTGAAAAATTTTGATATATATGTACATATACATATAATATATATAATATTTATTTATTTTATTTATTTACACTTTTACTGAGCGACCGAGTTACTCAAAGAGTAATTTTCGTCGGGGCTCAAATGTACAGAGAAGAAAAGCAGCAGAATATCAGTACAAAGAGCAAAAATCTCAAAAAAAGAACAAAACTAATTACTAATTACAGAGGAACATTTTCTTTTATGAATTGTTTCACTTTCACCTTAAACGTTGTTATATTTGGAGCATGTCTTAATGCACTGGGTAAAGAATTCCAGACTTGCGATGATCGATATTTAAAACTTCTCTGACCCATACATATATTTGCTTTGGGAATATTGAAATCCATTTTTTCTACAGAACGTGTATAATATTGGTGAATTCTACTTCGGAAGATTAACATATCTGAAAGATATTGCGGAGCATTACCTGTCACACAGTTAAATGTTAAAATTGCAAGGAAATAATAAATTCTTTGTCTTACTGACATAACATTGAATACAGAAAACAATTCAACAGAAGGAAAATCATAGGGCAATTCAAAAAGTACACGCAAAGCTCTCTTCTGCGGTGTAAAACGTTTCTCTAGATTTTTTTCAGTCGTATATATATATATATATATATATATATATATATATATATATATATATATATATATATATATATATATTATATATATTAGTAATTTAGGGGTGTTGTGTACGATGACAGTTCTGGTCACGTCATAGGAGTTAGTATCGGCTCCACTCACATTAGGAGACAGGTTGAAGAAAAAACAATTGCTTACCGAGAGATATCGCTGTTCTTGATCAGAATATCAAAAAATATATCCCTTATTCATTCCAGATTCCGGATCACCCTTGACCCCATCCGTGTCTTGAGGAGATATAACAAATCTGAAGATGGAACAGACCGGTACGTATTAGCGTTTTCATTGCCCTCAGAAAAGATTCAAGGCGAGCAACTGAACTATCTGTGCATCGCTGGAAAGATATAGAAGCATTTTAAGTAGAGACGTTAATCTAGAAGTCTTTTCAAAGTCTGTTTGTAAAGTGAAGCCACGTACAGATGAAAATAATGACACTGAAACTTAACAATGACGAGATTCAAATAATATATCCTCTCGGCATCGCCACGTTAGAGCCGAACATGATCTATCTACCAGGTGTTCATGGTTGTAACATAGATCACCCTATATAATTAATCGCATTGAAGACATAATGATATACATGTGATAAAACTGTACCAAATTGTATGAAGCTTGCCACAAGTATTGATCACCCACAAGATATGTGCTGTGAAAGGCATTGGGCATTCCGCTAATGGTACACTAAAGTACAACTCACACGCACAGGCATTCGCCTCTTCAGTACTGCAAATAGAAACCATGTAAATAAAGACTGATGATATAGCAACCCCACTACCTTCACCTATCACCACAGTCATCAACATCAACACTGCATATCTGACTGTTCTTTCAGATTTCCAGTATGGAATCATTGGAGCAGGTCCTGCCGGTGTTCAGATGGCCTATTGCTTGGAGAAAGCCGGCAAAGACTACATGGTCCTAGAAAAAAACGACTGCCCTGGGTCATTCTTCAAAGTACATCCTCGTCACCGCACACTGATCTCCATAAACAAGAGATTTAACTATTTCCCTGAGAAAGAGTTCAATCTCCGCCATGACTGGAACTCGCTCCTCTGTGACGATGATGACTTGCTATTTACCAAATACACTGATGAACTTTTCCCGTCAGCTGATGTCCTCGTCAAGTAAGTAAAGATCATTTCTCGGGGAGGGAGGGGGGAGGGGGGGGACATGCCTTTAACTCATGGACATCCTAATCGAAGAAGGTCGTTTCCAAATTCGTAAAACCCATCTGCATATACAAGTATGTGGTCACCTACTAGCATTAATGAAAAAATTCAAAGCGTCGAAGACGCTGACGTCGAGAACACTCAGTCAACTCTTTCTTTCTCGAGACTGCGCACTGCTCAGAACCTCAGACAACTGAGTTGCCTGAATTCGAACGGGAGTCTTACCACGGTTTCGCGTCGGTTATTGAATGATCAGCCAATTGCGTCCACCTAAGCTTCGTTCATGGTAAACTAATAGGAGAGAGAGAGAGAGAGAGAGAGAGAGAGAGAGAGAGAGAGAGAGACACGCATGATATACACCTACGCACCATTTTGGCAATCACGCATTTCTGAATATTTAAGTTATTATTTCACCATGACAACAAATTTGTATGTCACTTATTTCCTAGGTACATGCACGACTACGTTGAAAGGTATAATCTCAAAGTTCGCTACAACACAACCATCGTCAATATCCATAGGGAGGCTATTTTGGGCGGCAAATTCCGTTCTCGCTTTATACTTACTGACAGTGAGGGAAACAAGACGACCTGCAAAGTTCTATTGGTTGGTACCGGTGCTGCCAAACCCCATGACCCTGACATCGAAGGTATTGAACATGTCAACACATATAACGACCATTCACTTGACCTGAAAGAGTACGAAAACAAGAAAGTACTCATCCTTGGTGGAGGAAACAGCGCTTTTGAAGTAAGTGCACTGCTGTCCATCGGAACAGACGAGAGTTGCCACCATTTCCAATATCGATTGCCCTTTTAGCTTTAGTGGTGTCTGCACGCTCGCAGCTAGTCATAGACTCTCTCAATGTCCGTGTACTTACATCTTAAGAGGGTAGTGGAAGGAATAAACTTCAGAAAACTCTCATCACTTTATTGGCGGTTTGATCGCGAAACCAACAGTCGCCAGCTACCGCGTATGCTTATAAGAGAGATGCAAAGAGCACAGAAAAAGTTATAGACACAGCCCAATTGACCTATATAACAAAGGAAAGCATGTATTTTAAAATGTGTGCGTCTCCCCTTTGTGCGGTAGTGCAATTTTCAGTTATTTTGCAGAGCCAAAACTTGAGTATTTCTACAAAAGACTCTGCTACAATCATATTAGTGTACGATATGGCATGAAGCTGCTGTTTCACTTCAAGAATTTGTCTCGAGTGTAATGTATTGGGTAATTAAGACAATCGATTAACAACCGTACTTTTCTACATATGTTTTTTCTTCTTGGCGTCTTTATTGCAATTTAATTAAAATGCCGATTTGCAACTTGTCTCTTTCACAGACGGCAGATTATTTGGCAGGTAGCGCAGCCTTGATTCACATGTGCACCAGGACACCTGTTACTTTGGCATGGGACACCCATTTTGTGGGCAACCTGCGTGCTGTAAACAACTCCATATTGGACATGTACCATCTCAAATCCCTTCATGCACTGCGTCAATGTGACACCAAGAAATTCATCAAAGAAGACGACGGCACGATCACGCAGGTGTTCGACATGGAGCTGGCCCACTGGGATCCGCCAGGCACAGCGACATTCACGAGCAAAGGTTATGACAAAGTTATCCTGGCAACTGGATGGAAGTTCATCAATATTGATATGTTTGATGACAGCTGCAAACCAGGTAAATTAATTTGATTCCTTCACAATGGCTGAAATTTGAGGTGTCCTCTAATTGTAACGTAAGTCGAAGAAAGGTCAGGGCCGAGCAACAGCATAATATCATTAACCCTTTGAGTGCTGTAATTTCTCCTACAAAAATTTTACTGCTACATTTTACCAATATTTAAAATGTTTCTGAATTCTTTTGATAATTTTGGACCAAATGGACATCACACTTCATTTTCTTCGATTTTTTATCAAAATGCTGGCAAAATCTGAAAGAAATTGACATGGGTATATTTTAAAAGTGACAAAATTGACTTTGGTGAGCAAAGGGTTAACTGAAATTACATAGGGACGTAAGGAAATTGGTGGATAGAACTTTAGCGGTTACACATATTGAAACAACTTACGAAAGGACACTCAAAGGGTATGGATTGAAGCGTATATTTTGCTCAGTGGTGAACAGAATGCAATTTTGTGTATGATTGTGACTTTTTCCATTTTCACAGAGACACACACGTTTGGCAAATACCCTGTCCTTGACGAACACTGGGAGACTACTGTACCTGATCTTTATTTCATCGGCACTGCAATGCAAGCACGAGATCGCAGAGCAGCTTCGGGTTTCATCCATGGTTTCCGTTATAATGTCCGCACGCTGTCTTATATGCTCGGTCTACGCTACGACGGTGACGATCTCTGGAAAAAGGTGTTTCCGAAGCTGGACGCTGATGAAATTGCTACTTTCATGACTCGTAAGTGCTCAATGTTTGTGCGAATTTGTTGATTGCTACCTTCTTTCCTTACCACTGACAAGGTGTGGGTGTTTTTATGTATCAGTATTCCGCATGTTCGCTGAGTGCGCCCTCACGAGTATAACCACTTCTGAATCACCTTAGTGACTTGACAACATCAATGTGGGCCTCCTCGGCAATCAAAGTAGTTGAACAATACACTACCATGCATGCGTACCTTAAAGTGCATTTTCAGTGGATTTCTAATTTCTCAACTTGGTCTCATTTCAATTAGGTGACAGTGAAAATAAAGGCATTTTTTATCGTAAGCAGCCTAACATCTTCTCGCATAGCATTGCATTGCACTGCACTGCATTGCATTGCATTGCATTGCACTGCATTGCACTGCATTGCATTGCATTGCATTGCATTGCATTGCATTGTCTCGCATTGCAATTGCTTTGCATCGCATCGCATTGCATTGCATTGCATCGCATAACATTGCGCTGCACTGCACTGCATTGCATTGCACTGCATCGCATTGGCATTGCATTGCATTGCATCGCATCGCATTGCATTGCATTGCATCGCATAACATTGCGCTGCACTGCACTGCATTGCATTGCACTGCATCGCATTGGCATTGCATTGCACTGCATTGCATTGCATTGCATTGCATTGCATTGCACTGCATTGCATTGCACTGCATTGCATTGCATTGCATTGCATTGCATTGCACTGCATTGCACTGCATTGCATTCCATTCCATTGCATTGTCTCGTATTGCATTGCATTACATTGCATTGCTTTGTCTCACATTGCATTGCACTGCATTGCATTTGCACTGCATTGCATTGAATTGTCTCACTTGCATTGCACTGCATTGCATTGCATTCCATTGCATTGTCTCGTATTGCATTGCATTACATTGCATTGCTTTGTCTCACATTGCATTGCACTGCATTGCATTTGCACTGCATTGCATCGCATTGCAATTGCTTTGTCTCGCATTGCGTTGCATTGCAGTGCATCGCACCGCATTGCATTGCAATGTGATTGCATTGCACTGCATTGCACTGCGTTGCATTTGCACTGCATAGCATTGTACTGCATTGCATTGTCTCGCATTGCATTGCATTGCATTGCATTGCATTGCATTGCATTGCATTGCATTGCATTGTCTCGCATTGCGTTGCCTTGTCTCGCATTACATTGCATTGCATTGCTCTATGTATTCCCTTGCACTGACTGATACTGTTTGCCCTCTTTCAATTACAGATCATGTTAGTATTTCGTCGGCCCTCTATCAGCTTGGTCAAGGATTTCTGTGCGACGTTGCCGTCTTGAAACCAGGGCAAAATTTGCTGAAGGAAGGTAGAGTACTTTTCATTGGCATTCTATTACATAAGTTGTTTCTTGTCAGTCGCTGACCCTCCAACGCGTCAACGTGCATCACGACCAGAAACTCATGATCTGAGTGTTTCTATCATTCTGTTGTTTGAATTTTGTCAAAAGTTCACGTGGAAATCTCAATATGAGGCACATCTGTCGTTTTCAAGAACCCAGTCTCCCAAACTTCTCAACCAGACTCCTCTCCTTAACGAAAAAGTATATATATTGAGGTTTTTTATTGAAAACTTCGCTCAAGATGAGCGACTTTTTATGTCAAGCGACTTCAAGACCCCACTCTGGAATATATGTCATGTTTGCAGGTGGAAACGAAACTATGGCCGGTACTCTTGAATACTATTATGAACTGCCACGTGCCTGGGTTTTGAAGAATGACTACTTCATGAGTCAAGAACACATGCTAATTATAACCATCGAAGATAGTCACCACAGGTATGTGACATTGGAATTCAGGTGATTACGATGGGGTTGATTGGATGATTCTTTCATGGAAACATCATCCAAGTTTGATATTGAGTATTGAATCTAAAACTCCACCACAAGTGTATGCACCCCACTTTTTTTACTTAATTTAACCTTTAGGTGGCAATCGCTCAACGTCCTGCGCATGGCACATTGCTTGGACGAAGGAAAGAACACATTTATCATGGACAATGCGGAATTACGTTTTTTTGACTCAGACTTCTGTATCATGTCAGTACGCTTGCGTGAATTTCTGAATGTCACCGGTGAATACAAATTTGGTTCTCTTTACTTGCGGACGCGTTTCAAACCAATCGTTTTGGTGTCGAGTGCAAAATGGCCAGAAATTCTCGAAAACACTAAGAAGAGTGCCCGACGTTCAAGATTGAGGGAAGAAAGTTCGTCAGTACATGTAATCGCTCTGTGAACCCAACTATTTGTTATCGCTCTGTGAACCCAACTATCTTATCGTAACTTTTATATATTAAAATATTTGTTTTCAGATTTCCAAACGTCAGTGCGACTGAATTCTTCAAGCCCGGTGACATGAATCCACGTGATTGCAAATGCACAGCTTTTCCACAGGGAGTCTTCTACTCATACAAACGCGGTGTTCTGGAAGAAGAACTTCATGTTGGTGGCTCCCTCGTTGTCAGGGCTGACAAAAGGATATTTGTCGGAGACACAAATCCAGAGCGCTTCAGTAACAAAATCAAGAACCTTCTTCACAGACAGGTAACTACCCATGCTCACATGAACGTTGTTTTGTGCCAGAAATTAGTAACCGCTAAGAACACTTTATGCACCTATGGCTTGTGTTTGAAAGAACATATCCATGTGTCTATATTATTTAGAACCAAGGCCAACATAATTTGAACGATACAGAAATAACTAATAATATTTGTTGAATTCAACTTTGCTAATTAAAAAAGCGGTTTAGGCAATATATGAGTTTTAAAATTCTGAGTTGTTACATCATGATGAATTGGTATTTGTACTTAAGACTGCCGCGATAATGTGATGAATTTGCGACCATAGCATCCTTCTCTGTTTTATACCTTAAAGGTATACAGTCACCTGTAATCTAAATATGCCTACATATGGTCAAAAAGACGTTCCTCGGTATTCAAATGCCCGTGTGAGGGCGCTGTTTTTAAAAAGCGGCCACCCGCTTAAAATCTGTGATTGGTTAGATTTTCTCTTTTTCTATGGTAACTGTGGCAAAATTGAAACAAGTGACAGTATACCTTTAATTGAACGATAAACACAAGGTTACGTTTGTCTCTTTCAGATTGGTATTGGCCGTGGCGACCATTTCGAAAGACTCTTCCCAGACGAAGAATGGAAGAAGGTTTACAGGCCTTGGACAGAAGAGGAGATTGAAGAGAGGCGAATGAAAGAGATGGCAAAGAAGTCGATGAAATTCGAGTGCAGACTTGGTATTGACCAATAAAAATTCAGTTTCGGGACTCTAAAATCATAACAAACAAGAATTTCCGGAGAAGCTTTTCGTCACAGTGTCAATCTAAATAAAGACATGATATAAATTATCATGGATGAATAACGATTTCATTTATGACATCACGCTCAAGTTTTAGGCAAACTCATCACAGTGTAAAGCTGAAAAAGACATGCTATGAACACGAAATTTATCATGGATGAATAACGATATTTCATTTATGACATCAAGATCAAGTTTTAGGCAAACGTTTTTTCCGTGTAAGTATTTTTGAAACTCCACAAACCCTGTTTATTTTTCATAGTAAATCTGTATGTACACTTTGAGTAATAAAGTGACTGGTGACTGAAGTGAAATACATCTCCAAAGAAAAGAAATTTCACAGGACTTTTACGGTGCTCCGTTATGAATTTCATAGTATTCGTACTTACTGGAGATGTCGTTCGATGTTTGTTCACACTGGCTGATATTTCAAAGGAGGCCAGCTGACTTGCTACTTTCGTTAAACGATAAAGATGATTAGCATACCAGCCTTTGTTCAGTGACAGATTGAAGAACATCCAATAAAAATGAAGTTTACTGTAAACTGAGACCTTATTGTCATGGAAACTTCATTGTTTGGGGAGAGATGACGTAAATAAATCCAAAGTTACTTTTTAAAATTTACTCTTTGTATTAATACCCGCTAACATAGAGAGTTCTTAGCTTATCTTCAAGTTGGAATGGCGGAGTAACATGTACTTTACCAAAAGATGTTATTCATTTTAAATTCTTAAGATCTAAAACATGAGGACTCGAAACTGTAAGATAATAGTTTATTCAAATGCACAACCCTGATAGCTGGGTAGGATTTGGTAATCAGTTAAACCGCCATGCCAACCGCACATCTTTTCTCTTCAGTACTGCTAAACAACTTTTCCCCCCAAAGAACACCTGTCTTGCAATGCACATTTACTAAATCCTTTGTGATGTTATCGTCCTTCAAAGCATACGGGTGCACTTTTTCCTTTCCCTTTGTCTTTCAAAAGAGTAGTCATTTTACTGTCAATACTTTGGATTATGCCGGTCACCGTCCATGAGAGCTGGTCTGAATTGTTCTAATAATTTACTCTGACGGTAGATGTACATGTACCTTGTTAACAACTGTCTTCAAAGTTTAAAGTTAACGTTTGCCACGAATTGCTTCGTTGCCTTTTCACCAACTTGGCAAAGAACGCTCTTACATGGTCATTTGAACAACAGCTAAATTTCCCGAACGCATTTTTCTTAGTCCAAAGAAATACTGTTTGCCTTTCTAGTACCCCCTTTGATTATATCAGCACATACCACCGTCAATGATGAAAGTGAACAATATAAGCTTACAGATGAACTGATTCTCACCAAATGCCTATAAAACTGTCCCAGTTTTCTGTTCGTTGCCTTCGCTCCCAAATACAAGCATATTGTCTATGCTTCGTCTGATCACTGTCAATTCCGTCGTTGCTACGAAATGTTAAGGCTGCGTTCACAAATAACGATTAGGGGGGGGGGGCTGGAGGAATCTCGATTGAAATCTTATTTTTTTTCAGATCCCCCCCTAAGTACCCTAAAAAAATTTCAAATGCCCCCCCTCTATATGGTCAAAATTTTTCAAGTCCCCCCCAACTATCACAGGCCCGCATATTTGTAAAGGATGTGAGCGCAGAAAAAATAAACATGTATTGCGCCGTTCTGCTCACAGGTGTTCAACACTACCTGTATTAGCACTTTGTATAGTCATATTCCCAAGGCAAGTTCTTTAAATGCATCAGTGAATTTTTTAGATTTATTGGTCTAAAAGCCAACTTGAGTTAATCCAACTCTGGCCAGGTCAATTGCTCCTGTTGAAGAGCACACAAAATGCAATCATGAGAGAGTAGGAAAATTGTGAATTCTGGCTAATTGCCGTATTGCACAGTGATCTACCAAAAATTGTTTCAAAACTACAAGACCTATATGAATTAGATGCTACTCAAAATTGACAATATCGGAAGGTTAAAATATTCCATCAAATAAATGTTTTAATCTCTGAAATTTTGGGTGTGATAATTGCAAATTTGGTTAAAAAATAAATAATTCCATTTGGTCACATATTTTTTCTTTTAGTCTTTACTATTCAAAGTTTTACTTCTGTATCATTTTATAATAAGAGTGTGAAAATTTAGAAAATCAAGCATGGTGAACCCATCTTAATATTTGATTATTCTCATATGCCAGAATTCAAACATTTCTATGTTTTCTTCCATGTGTTGCTCTCTGGCCTGATCTTGTGTACAAGTGAGTTTCACTGTCATGAGTGTCATTTGACCAAAACTCTTCTTCAACAACCATATACATCACAGTCAAAGCTGTCTCTGTCATGTTCAGGTATGCAGTGACAGTGACACTGCAGTAGCAGGGTAGTATCTGATAGTGACACTACCCATAGGCAGTAGTTGTATTAACTTTGATAATTTTGGCAATATTTTTGTTCAGTTTTACAACTGCTTTCTTGTTCTACTCCCTACAGCATGTTGAATTGTCCAGTATTCAGCTTGCTATCACAGCCTATGTATGTGTACCATGCATTTGTATCACTGACAACTGACTGTCAGTCTGGACTCCAATTAAATTATCACCAAATACATATTTATATTTATATATACAGGCTTTGTCGACAAACTAAACATTGTGTGTTTGAGCATGCTGTAGGGAGATAGCAAGAAACTGTAGTTGTTATATTGCATAGAAATATTGCTCAAGTTTGTTTTTTACGACAAATCACACGTTTAGATTTTTTCGAGATAAAAGTCATGAAATGTGACAAAATGGTTCTAAATTTTGTTAAATTATTACTAACATTACAACATTTTGATGACATAAAAATGGTATTCATTTCCACTGAATTACCTACAAAAACTTGGAATTGGAAAATGTAAAACTCAAAAGGGACCCAAAAATTTTCAAGTCCCCCCTACAGGTAGAGCAAAATTTTCAAGTCCCCTCCCTCTACTACCCCAAAATTTTCGAATCCCCCCTGAATTCCTCCAGCCCCCCCCCCCACCACAACCATTTTTGTGAACGCAGCCTAATTACAACATTTGGATCTGAAGATGTGGCAGAGGTAATACTTGACACTGCGAAAAAGACACACAATTTCTTCGCTTACCGAAAAACGTCAGTGTTTTTAAATCAACAATCTTCTTTTTCTTCTCCCTGGTGCTGACCCTTGACCTGGCATCGCAAGTCGTACGGTCAAGTAGATCAACTAAAAATATACGTTGACCAATCATATCTGTTGACCATAGTGAAGATGTTCATTGGCTATATTAGTCACAAATTGACTCTGCCAGGAGTGGTTATTCTGAAACAGAGAAGGAACACAGTCATATCGGTCTTGAAACAGGGTAGGTGCAGGACAAATGCAAACTAGGAAACCCCGGAATTAATCCCCTACTATGGCGTTGAAGACCACTTATACTTTAATAGCCTCCGACAGACGGTTATCAATCAACGTGACCAAAACGCTGAATTTAGCGCGTGTGCAAAGCAACACTAGTTCCCAATCACAATCACAATATGAGCCCTGCATGTGATGCACTGTTCCCAATTTTACTAATCTCCATCTCGACGGTAAAACCGCAGTCCAACCACAACACACAGCCCACACGCACGCGTATTGAAAACACGAGAATTTTAAAGCGGAACTTATGTCAGGCCTGGCCAACTCAAAATTTCGAAACATGACACAGTGTTTTGCATATTTAATTATCTTCTAAATAAAGATTTCAAAAATAATTATATATGTTATATGCACTGGCATGTTGTCCTCAGAAACATTTGACGCAGTGACCCCAAACCAGGTTCTCACCGTCAGTTACAGCTTGATTCGTACGTGTGATTGGCTTATACACTGAATGTTGCTGTCGGACCATTTACAAGCATTTACAACGTGTCGATCTTTTAATTTTGAGCTAACTGACTCCGGAGTTTCAGTTCTCACGGAATTCCGGGGAATCATGTAGAATTGCGGCGTTTATAAGAACTTCGAACCTACTTTAGGAGTTATCGATCATCATAAAAGCTGGCGCACTAGAAACGCACTTCCGTAGTCTAAGAGTTTTGGTGTTCGCCACTCTCTGAACGAAACTCTTAACGCGAAATTTGTTTCAGTAAAACCAGTCTGAAATTTGAGGTTTTTAGGGAGCCGTCATTATTTACAGGGGGTGTGGTCACTCAAAAAGTATTGAAGAGGAAGAGGGTTTTGCAAAAAGACGATAAACAAAACGGGTGGTTATGTAAAGAATACTCACCTGTTACAGTTGTTGTCCCCATTTTTCACGTGTTCCAAAGTTGTTATATCAGAAAGGGGAGACCCCCTCCTGACACACCCATGTATTTAGGGATTACCATTAGACCATTAGATTTTGGGAGGGGTGGTCAACAACAGAGAAACATTCAAAGCAAAGGGTTAGGGAAAAAATCTTCAGACTAGTTTGCCAAATAAAATAAAATAAAATCAGAACGCAAAAATATTGTAAATCTGATGGTTTCCTTAGAAAACAAAATTAGCACATCATGACTGACCTGGAAAAACAATCAAAAATTTACAATTGCAAAAAAGCAATATTCACAATCTGATGGTGACCACCCCGACCTCCCAAGATCTAATGGTCCGTCTCTTATTGCTTCAAGCTGCCAGGTCATCTAACATTCTTACCGGTATCTAATGATATCTGCATCTAGCTTCGAATTGTTTCTCTATTTTCATGCAGTGATATGCTTGCCCATACGTTGCATCTCACTGTTAGAGGAAATTGGCGAGTTGAAATTGATATATATTCTGTGTTTCTAAACATAAAAATATCTCAAACACTGCTATTTCTCGACATTTTTCTTGTGTACTCATTGAATCCTTACACAACATATGCAACAATATAAACATCACATAACCACGGAGGGACCGTGACATAACTATCTGAAAAGTTTGTGTGAATGAGCCTTTGGTCAAATAATCAAAACATGAGCAAAAACCTTCTGATAGTGGAAGTAGGGTAGGCGTAATTTAAGAATGTCTAACTAACAAAAAGGTTTGTTAAAATTAATCAGGGCAATACCCAAACAGAAATCGGAAAATGACAATACTTTTAACGTTGACTAGACGCAAGTTTACAGTTGTCCCTACATTCATTAGCAGTCACTTAATATAACATTAATCTCTATCAGTCAAAATGTAAGAGGCAAGAGTATCAGTTTTTGATAATGTAATTTTGGAAAGATTCAACAAGAGTCTGATATAAACGTAAGTTTAATGTTTGCACAAGCTTAGTGCCACACTGATTTACATCAAGTATCAGGTCAAATTACCACATACATACATACATACATACATACATACATACATACATACATACATACATACATACATACATACATACATACATACATACATACATACATACATACATACATACATACATACATACAAATATACATACATACATACATACATACATACATACATACATACATACATACATACATACATACATACATACATACATACATACATACATACATACATACATACATACATACATACATACATACATACATACATACATACATACGCACTGTACATATACTGATTATTAGCACTGACTTTTACATTCTGCTGTAATAATTTTGTGTAATATTTGTTCTGTGTCTGTGTAGTAACTTCCGAATACTCCTCGGATATTCTTACACTCGATCCTTCTGCCTCTTGTTCGTGTCATACACGTATCCAACTATACCTCAACTCCCAATCCTCAGAGTTTGTACAAGTCTTGAAATTTATTTCACAGGAGGAACATACGGTTACACCTGATCGGCCAACTAAGTTACCTACCTACCTACCTACTTACTTACTTACTTACTTACTTACTTACTTACTTACTTACTTACTTACTTACTTACTTACTTACTTACTTACTTACTTACTTACTTACTTACTTACTTACTTTTGGCAACACAAAGAAAGCTTCGACAATAATTCCGCGGCGCGGACGCATGTTTTGTCTATAGTGTCAGGTGACATCATTAGAGGTAAACTTGATCGGGTCAAAATCAATAATTTCAATATTGGATTTCGTTGCGTAAGTAATGTCATAATACGTTTCACAACATAATAATAATATGTATCAAGTATGCCGAGTAATTACAGAGTTGTAATGTGCTTGCAAATTCATATCGATTTATGAAAAGTGGACCTAAAACGCGATTTCCATAACCCCTTCAAGCTGTAACAAAAAGGCGTTTCGATCATATTTGCTGTGTCCTTTTTCTAGATATCCCTCAAAACATATGATCGGCCTAAAATGTACCAGACTTTTACTCTTAGTGTCTGTATCCAATTCTCTTATTTTATATCTCTTGAACGCTCTGTTTTAAATAAACTAAAATAAATATACAAAGACATTATGTCCCAGTTCAAGTATTTCTTACACAGTCATTGGATCGAGTACTAAAATACGGTCCCAATATTACAAAATGTCTCAAAATAGTTTCACCTATGATAAAGGTTAACGTAAAGGCTACATCAAACGGGTTTCTGCGGGTAGTATCACGTGACGTTGTTAGTGATTATGCACAGTTCATATAAAGGAGTATAATATACTTTAACTTCTATGACGTATAAAATTGATACCTTTTTGCCAGTTTCTCTGGTCTAAAAAGTATCTTTACCGACTACAATGATTCATTACACTTTCCTACCTCATGACAAATACTCTTCCTATCATGGCCCTCCATGCTATCATCCACTCAATTGAATTCATCTTCCAAATCCATAGTCAGTCGATCGGCCGAAATTTACAGTTAACATATCCGATTGATCGGGTCATACTCGCTGACCTTTGAAAATTATTTGAGCTTAATTAACTGGAAAAGCGATGAAGAAAATTTACAAAACTCCTCCAAAGAAGGGGTGGGGCTTATACATGAGAGCAGAGGTTTGAATTCGGACGAAGGTTGAGTGCAAACGTCATGTGCTTATTCTTATTTAAAATGTATGTGATCAAATTAACATCTGAATCAAAATGTCGTCTAGTAAAACCGGGACCCTGGTCAGTGATAAACAGTTCTATTTCTGTCGAACAATCGCGATGAGTCATTTCAGTTTTTTTATGGCATTCATCAGTCTTCTGTTTTGATATAGAGCACTATCAAATCTGAAAGTGTGTTATAAGGAAACTATCTGCCATTTTGAACAGCTGGAAGACCTATAGATTAAGAAGAAAAAGCTAAAAACAGAAATCCCGACCGACCTATCCTATTTTAGAAAAGCCTGTAAACGGAACACAGACTGTCCTTTTATTTGGTCTAAATTTCAATTCGAAATTGCAAGTGTTTCTTATTTTGATATGAAAGAATGTTGTAGAAAAGCTTTAACATAAATTTAGAATAGAGAAGTCGGGAACTTTTAAATTTAGAAACGAAATTTGGGTGAGAAAAGTCAAAACACCGGGTCCAAATTTAAAAGAGGGAAATAAGACGGTGCTATAAGGCTACGGAAACTTTCAATTAATTATTACTCTGCCGCTGAAAATTTTTCTTTAAATTGAAGGCCGATTCAGTTAGCAATGTACTTCGGTGAGTATACCAGCAGATCGGTGTTGATTATGAGTGTACTTTTTACCAAGACCGACTTTGTCATCCTCATAAACCAGCTCAGTATCAGTAGTTTTTATCCTTGTATATCTAAGCCGTAACCTTAAGCCTGGCGGCAAAGGTTTTTATTTTTGGCGGGCTAAAGAGAGCATACAGTAATGTAGCGGTGACAATATTTACAACAGTGACAGAAATAGCATATGCCTACTTTGGGGTCATGCAAGATTCAATGGTTCCACACTTTCAAACTTGATTCCTATTTGCCCAATGTTGACAAGCGACAATTAATGCTCTTAATTTATGTCGGGGTTCATTTCTCCTACAGAATGGAATAAAAGCAATATGGGATGTATTAAATATGCCAACATAACATATAGTATCTCAAAGACAAGTTTGACCCTGTTCCCGTAATATTCTGTATAAGTCCAGCAGGTTACATATATAAGCTATTTTATGGTCTTCTATTCCTTTGGGGAAAAAATGTCGATCATTTCTGTGGTTTGGAAAAACTTTGTACAAATATTTTCTATCTGAGATTTGACATTTCTATATCATGCAAAGTGCATAGATGACTACAGAAGTATACTGCTGTTAAATGTATGAGTATGTGTTTCCGACTGTGTCTTTATCGACTTTACACAACCAAAAGTTACAATTATTATTATCTAATGAAATCGCCACACTCGTATCCAATGAGTTATGCCAATACTTCATTTACCTCAGAGTTGAGCGCCAATAGCAATTCCAACATTGCCTGGTACCATGAATGTGTGTCACCAAGGACGACTCAGAAGGTGCCCGTGTACTTTATTCGTATTCTTTATTTAAAATGCATCTCAAACTCGTTATCTTTTTAAATCAATAGCGTTAAACGACTCAGCAGTTACTAAAAATGAGCGAAACCCAAAATACATAAAGGGGGTTCATTGTATCATTATAAGTCAGATCTTCTCTGTTTAGCACGTGGAAGAAAAAGCCCTAGCAAGGCCTACCGCATACTTCAAATTCGTCGTCGAAGGCCAAGCCATTATTTGCCGAAAACATTTATCGACACACTACCACGTTTGCAAAAAAGAACATGTTTGACTTCAACTCAAGAATTAAAATCACCTCCCCTCTTAGACTCAGGTTACACTGAAATCTAAGACTCCAATAATTTAAGACCCATCAAAAAGGGCGGCACTTATATATTGGCAAATTATGGTCACTCATGTGACGACATTTGACTGCTTTCATTGGACATGAACAGGTGAAATCATGAAGAGAAGGACCTCAGTTCATATGTAAAATACGCAGAACTGCTTATAAATAGTGCTCGATTGCCCTTCAATTTAGGTTCACTACAACCTTTTTTCGTCGGCTTCGGTACACGCAGACTCCTCTATTCCCATCAAAAGGTATCAGACACTATCTCCTACCAGCATTCGATTTCAGGTAAGATCTATTTCCAGGTGCGAACTTAAGCCCCAGATGAGTGGAGCTAGGAACATAGAAAGGCCTTGCTCATAGATAGAATAAATAAGAGAGAGAGAGAGAGAGAGAGAGAGAGAGAGAGAGAGAGAGAGAGAGAGAGAGAGAGAGAGAGAGAGAGAGAGAGGTACACGGTCAGACAGACAGACAGACAAACTTGTGAAAGAGGTATTATTGTCGTTGATTCTTGCTGGCCTGTAGTCTTGACAAAGATAACATATATGTATGACCTATAATTAAATAGACATTTGAAAGAATGTGGAACTCACTGCTAGATTGTTTGATAAAAGAACAATTCTGGATTAGCACTTAAAAAGTGTAAATATTAAAGCGGGAAAATATATCACAGTTATTACATGTATATGCAATTTCTTTATCAGTCAAGCGAGAAAATGAGTCCTCCGTCTTTAAACACTAAAATCGTTATACATAAGGTCACGGTTACAGTCTTTTTGTTGATTGAACGACAAATTGAGTTCCGCGCCTCTGCAAGGAGAAACCTTCCAAAATACTTCTAGTTGAAATTTTCTCTTGTGCATAAGACAGATGCAGAAAATATTGTGTCGTTACAACAGGGATGAGTGCTTGGTAAGTACGCAAAAGCTGGCTGGAAAACGTTTTAGTAAAGTGGACACTCGGAAATTTTCTCTTGCGCACTAGCAAGATGCAGAAAATATTGTGTCGTTACGACATAGACAAGTGCTTGTCTGTCACGAAGAAGCTGGCTGGAAAAGTTTTAAGTAAAGCGGTTTAAACTTCTAAATTGTCCCTGAACGATTAAATATTAACAAGGGTAAAGTATTGATGCGAACGTTTTGCCGGAACCGAGTCAAGTCTGTGGTTCGAAATCGTTTTGGTGAAGTTCCACCGCAAACACCTCTGCATAGAGCCACCCAAGTATATGACGCGGTTTATCAAAAGAGAATCAATAATCAGTAAATTAATCTTTGTTTAACCATGGCTATAACAATATTCACTATTGCTACAGCCTTCCCAATGTCCCCCACATGCTCTTTTGTAGTTAAACCCACAAAATGATGCCATATACATCGAGTGTAATTAGAGCGAAAATACGGGGAGATGAATTAAGCACATTCTTTAGATCACCTTACTCAATCCATGCGAGACAATTGATACTGATATCACGTACCCTATTCAGTTTAATTTCGGACAAAGTGGCTAATTTTAGAAACCCAGAAGTACCAGAAATACAGCCCTGGATCTGACAGTGCTCCTCAACTGTATGACGTCATCTGACTAACCTCATTGGATGTAAATGAGCAAAACCATTGACAGTAGGATCACGAGTCCATACCGTAAAACACGGTGAACTGTTAATAGATAGATTGTAAAACTGGACGGTAAAAGGAGTACACAATACCATCAGGATCACCAAAACCTTTTATCATCATGTTCAGTACTTGCAGACCCCTCTACATCCATCGAAACGTATCAGACATTATCTCCTACCAGCATTCGATGCCAGGTAAGATCTACTTCAAGGTGCGAACTTAACCGCCAGATGAGCGGAGAGAGAAAGATATTGAGCCAATCCAGCGACGTGCAGAAATAAATAGGAAAAAGAGAAGTACACAGACAGACAGATAGACAGACAGACAGACAGACTTATTATGAATGTTATATTATTGTCGTTGATATTTAGCAGGCCAGTATCCTTGACAATGATGGGAGATATGTGTGACCTTCAATTAAATAGACACGTGAAAGAATGTACAAGTCACCGCTTTATTGTTTTGGAAAATACAATTAGGGGTACTTAAAGAGTGTGATTAGTGAAGCGGGAACAATTAATCAAAAATAATCTTAGTAACAAGAATTTCTTGGGTAATCAAATTAGTCCATTATTGCTACACGCTAGAACATTTAGTAACACTAGTCACATCCAGAGTCTTCTCGTCAGTTGCAGGAAACTGACTATGTATCAACGTGCTTAATCAAAATTAAAGGCAATAAGTAAATTAATCTTCTTTTTACTATAGCAATTACACATAAGTCACTTTTTATTCAGCTTTCCAAATTTTCACCACACTGTGTCAGACTCTCTTGTAGTTTAATCAAAGAAAGGTGCAATTAACAATAAAGTGTAATTAGAGCAAAAACATCGGGAAATGTCTTAACTATATTCTTCCGAGTAATTTTAATTAATCAATACGGGAAAATAAATACTGTTCACATCCTATTCGGTTATATTTCTTCCGACAAAACAGTTTGTAGAAGAAAAAACCGTAGAAGGAACGGGTATTTCTGAGACGGGTTTTGATCATATTATCATCGTATGACCAGAGAAAGGATACTTTCTGGTCAATCTTCTGACAACGTTTGCACGTGCCCTGACAGACTTACTTCTGTGAGGGCTATGCCGTGCAGTTATATTTTACATGTGAGATAAATATTTGTGTACCCATTGTAACAAATGGCGAGCATTTTTGACGTGCAATAGCTTTGAATCCAGAACTGGGTGACCTTGGAGTTGTGAACGGCTGTAGGGGTACAAAGACTACAGGGAAAGAGGGAATACATAACATGATACGAGCATACTGAAACTGTCAGGGAAACCTTGCCAAAGTACAGCAGCAAGAACATTCGCCAGGGATTATAAGTGATGGTGATAGACTCAACTAATGCATAAATAGCACAGTTCCTCCCTCCTAGTGGTAGTCCTGGAGCTTGTTTGACAAAGATAGATGGATGGAGGCAGGCAAGCTTATTTGATATTTATAAGGGATGGTGGAACGTCAGTTGCTGTCTGACAGCGATCGATATCATCAGTTCATATGTTTGGATTATGTTAATCAACACACAGACTGGTAATGATATGTTGGGTGCGTTTATAAGTATCCTTCAATCGGCAGGCGGCCACCAGTAAAATTGCAAACTGATCACAGTGACGCATTTACAAACAAGATGATGCAGGATTTGTCTCTGTTACAGAGACAATCATTGATTTCATATGTACAGCGATAAGAAGACCAGTTTGTCAAATACTGCAATAGGAAATTAAAAGCATGATTAGCTTATAGACAAACTAGGTAATGGATCAATCAGCTACCTGAATTACTTGAAAATTAGAACTGTACTATGCACATCAGTAATATTATGAAATCGAAATATGTGACACAGTGTAACCTGTACCATTTTACGACTTGGCTTGTAAAGATAAAGCTCAGCATCAGTGAGAAGGTTAGGATAACAAAGGATAATTAAAACAGCAAGCAGTTTCACGGGGCCCAAGCACTTGCAAACACTGGCAGAAGGTACCAGTCTGAGAGTGATCATTCATAACCCCTCTTATGCCGCTAGGTGTTTTTCCCATCAAATTTAAAAGGTGTAGCACTTGTGTTAATTTATTTATAGGTATATTTGTGAAATCGAGGTCAAAGGTCGTCTGGGTCTCTTGAAGATTTTGGCGAAAACGTTTGTTCCCAAATTTATCCATGTATACCAAAATTCAGACGTCTAGCTCAATTGGTTAGCCCAGAATTAAATATCTGCATAATTAATGAGGTACAGGATGTAGCGCCATAAAGTCCTCCATCATACGGAATATGAAGGGAGTAGAACTTGTGGTTACTGATTTATAGGCATATATGCATATTTGAGGTCAAGGTCATTAAGGTCACATGACCTTTTTCAGAAAACGTTTCTTCCATAGTTATCCCTCTGTGTACCAAAAATCAGACCTCTAGCTATATAGGCTAGCCCAGAATTAGAAATGAGCATAATTAATAAGGTACAGGTAGTGGCCTGTCATGTGATATTATATCCAAAAACTTTCCCTTTCTTCTTATTACATACTGTACTACATAATTATGACGTTAGGTTCAAAGGTCAATAGCAACCCCGAAATTTAGGTGTGTAATTTGGTCCTACACCTGATAATGAACGATTGACACTACCCCTGGTAGACTCTTGTGTTGCCTAGAATGAGAATGGCCATAGCTTAGCTGCAGAGGTATAGGGCAGGTCAAAGGTCATTGCAAAATGTAAATAATAATAATTACAAAATTTTCTTCTCAAAATCAATATGGACTGTGACCTTGAAATTTTGCATGAAGGAGTCTTGCCCTCTATTCTACAAATAGTGTTAACCGACTTTTAACCGATTTATTAAAATGACATTGATTTAAATATTACAATTGAAGATCACTACTGGGTTACTGGCATGGTAACAAAATTAATAAATATGGGCTCTGAGATTTACCCATGTGTCAAATTTGAAGTCATTTGGTGCAACCGTCTTTGAATGGGAGCCATGACACATGAAAGTCGGTCAAAAGTCATTCAAGGTCATCCGAAAATTGTCAAAAAAATGTTGGTCCCATGCTGACTCATATTATTCAGGAACCAAACCTGTAGTTTCTGAGATACATTGATTTTGCATAATTAATTTTTCCTCAAAAACGACAAGGTCAATTACCCTGAAATTTTGCATATGGCATCCTAGTACTATGCTCTACAAAATTTGCTAGCATTTTTTTGATTTGTCAAAATCTGCCATTTCATGTTCTGGAAGTTCCACCAAAGCACACTAAGCCAGGCCATTGAAGTCTGTCCTTCTATCTAACGCATGTTGATTGTGGTGGGTAATGTCACTGTATATTTCAAGATTATTGTACTCTTCACCTATACGTGTTGTAGATTTACGCACAGGGTTGTCTCTTGATGACCACTGCTGTCAGCTTTGCTAGTGTCACCAATGCCTAATAAGGATGTTTGTTTATTTTGTCAAAAACTGCAACCAATCCTCTGTTCAGTGTATAAAAATGGTTGCTTAGCCGTTCTTTCACCAAGAAACTAAAGCCATGGGTTAGAAATGTTTATCAAATTAGAAAATGTTCTTATGTGACATACGCGAATTGAAAGGGCACCCTCAAAAATTGTCAAAAACTTCTTCTATAATTTTCTTACATGTCTCGGTATTTTAATTACTAAAAGTAAATAATTAAACTAAAATAACTAAATAACGATAAGAATTTTTTTCTATATACACAAGCATGATCATCTGGAAAGAAAATGAAAGTGATGGTGAACCGGAAGGTTAACATCATTCAAAGTATTGACACGTGCAATTTCAATCAGACACAAGTACTGCAATGCACGTCGTATAACTAACGGGGCAAAAACACGGTGCAACTATGGAACCTGGATAAAGAGGTTGTGACTCGTCAATGCACAGTCAGTTAAGGAATTAATAGTCCAGGTATTTGTTCAGGGTCGATTTTTCCTGCTCTGCAATACCACAGAGTAATATCATAGACAGAGTGGCAACACTTGCATGCCTTTTGTTCCATGGTCGTCTCGGTAGACTATTGGCTTTTCATATTAAAATGAGCTTCAAAGGTGTTAAACTTTTGGAGGCTTGGTTTGTGGTTGATAATTACACGAGATTATGCGAAACATACGACGAGATGACATCGTACTGCCAGTCGCGTAGCAACCATAGTTACTTTGTGAGGTCTCAGGCCAGAAACACTGCCTCACGCCAATCAAAACATAACACGCCAGCAGTTTCATAAACATGTCCTTTCTTGGCGCACGTGTAAAAGACGGTGTGACTGACCGTAAACCATTGAGTAAAACCAGACAGTATCGATAAAAGACTTTCAAATTTGGTTCAAACACACTCATTATATATTCATGAAAATATGAGAGGAATTTTTAAAACGGTTAAAAACCCACTTCCTGAAGCTCAAAACACTCGCGTTTTCGCCAGCACATCAATTCCGATCAGCACCACACGACAACTACAACACAAGCTTTGTCGAACATACTTTCGCTTAACAATTGGTGAAAATCCGAAAATTACCGAAGGGTGCATGGTCGGCACTCTTCGGAAAAGAGAGCCAAGAGCTTCGTGAGGCGAG
Source organism: Ptychodera flava (assembly GCF_041260155.1). NCBI lineage: Eukaryota > Metazoa > Hemichordata > Enteropneusta > Ptychoderidae > Ptychodera > Ptychodera flava. The sequence continues at coordinate 34,630,415 of NC_091933.1, forward strand.
GCAAACATGGATTGCTTACGTAACCGCTTCACGCCTTAAACAATAGCTGTTGCCACTCTGTCTATGATATTACTCTGTGGCAATACTTAAAGCCCCACCAGCTGTAACTCTTGAAATTTGTCGACCCCAAAATATCTTGCGATTCTCTGCCGGTTTTCTACGCTCTAAAGGGATACGGGCTTCTACTACATTAGGAAACGATTCCTTTGTCATAATCTTCCAAATTGGCGCACAGAATAGTAATATTTCACGCTCAAAATACATTAGCGGTCTGGGATGCGAGTGATCAAGCTGACGTTGAAGAGACTTGAAAATGTGATTTGCCGCCAATTTTGAAGAATTACACCTCCGGTAAATCGAGGGAATTCAAGCCCAAGTGGCGAAATGTTGAAATTTGGCGAATTACTAGAATGAAGATTTACAGTAACCGGTACAAATTATAGAAACATGACACCTTTGTGAAACATTTGACAAGTAAATTCAAATTTTAACAGTTATTTTCATTTCCCGCCATTTTCAAAAATTGGTAATATTACAAAGGAAAGAGAACATACAATATCACAGTCGAAAGCATTCATCCCTATGCTTCTCTGTGCAGTTTATGTGAAGATTTTAGTGCAGATATGCACAGTATCCACGGTTTTCGCTTTTACGTATGGGGCTGAGATTTAATGTTTGGGCAAACATTTAATCGAAGTGTAATCTTTATCTTATTCAAAATTGCTAATACAGTTCCAGCTGGTACTTAATAATAAGTTTATATATACACACACCTAAATTAGTACATTCTCACAAACTTGTTTTAGTTTGAAAGTAAAATCATAAAAATAATACTAAAAGATATAACTAGTGGGGCTTTAAAAAGTCACTAGCGGGTCCAACATGGTTAAGTTTTTCTTCCCCTGGGCAGTGCTTGGAAATTCACTGAACGCATACAGACCACCCTTGTCACAGCATTTTACGACGTGTTCGGTGCAGTGTAGCATATGTGTATATTAACTCCCTTAGGTAGACCTCTCTAGGTACATGTTAGTTAGGCTGTGTGTGACATGTCAAGGTTGGGCCTTGAGACATGTCAAGAAACGATGAGTACATCAGTTGTTGTGACCACAGGTGTTCGACTTTGAACAACGATGATTTTCCTGGTTTCATAACGTCTGTCTTAGTATTGTCTCCTGGAGGCGTGATATAGACCATACTAAGACGTTTCTTGACATGTCTCAAGGCCCAACCTTGACATGTCACACACAGTCTAGGGTATGGAACAAGATGGATCTCATGGTTATTATTATTAGTGGTCAGTCTTTCATTTGAGATATCGGAAAGCAAGGCAAATTCTGCGAGTGAGTGATGCGCTCAAAGACGTGCGATTTTCAGTACCAGAACAATTTATGAGCTGGAATAATTTTGGATTAATCTCTTTTGATGCATAAATATCTGTTTTACATATTATATCTACCTCCAAAAACCAGACACATATAATTTGCATAAATTTAAATTTAGTGGATCTGATTTGTAAAGTAACTGTTCTATCAATTATGCCAGCATATTTTGTGAAATCTAAAGACACTCAGATCTACCTCCAAAAACCAGACACCCAGTCTGTTTGACCTGCAGCGAATACTGATGCCCTCAAAGACGTGCCATTTTCAGTACCAGGACAACTTATGAGCTGGAATAATTTTGGATTAATCTCTTTCCTTTTGCACAGCAAAGACCATCGCAGAGAATGTATTATTGATCAATCATCGTAGAAGCTATAGATCAATTATTTGTATGGTCTATATCACGCCTCCAGAAGACAATACTAAGACAGACGTTATGAATCCATGAAAATCATCGTTGTTCAAAGTTGAACATTCGTGGTCACAACAACTGGCTCTATTTACTACCAGATATTTTGTCAAGCAGACAAATATAACTCCAAAATAATCTAATAGAATAGATTTACATGGAATGCTATGGCAGCAGCGGATGGTATGCTAGTATTAGGTGCAGTGCTGAATGTGACAGCTTCATTTCCAGGAGGCTAAATTTTTAGACAAAGGCTGTCAGGTCAAGGTGGAGGGCTGAAATAGGAAAGAAAAAGGTATGCCAGAGCCTTTGAAAAAAGATCAATAGTGTGAGATATCGTGAAAAGCAACAATGTTTTACTGCTTGGTAAAAAAGAAGAATGTATCCTAGATTACGTATGGCAAAACTAACTTTGCAGATTATTATACGTGTTCCAACAGTCACAAGAAATGAGAACTCATTTACATGGCTTTTGAACTTGCATTGGGTGGAATTTCATGGCATTTCCACTTTACATCATGTATAACATTAGATTACATAAAATTTGAATATACATCAATTACGATCATATCTACTGAAAATACAGCGTTTAGCAGCGGTAAGTTTGAGTGTTAATGAAAGCTGATACAGTATGCACGTTCCTAGCCACCAGAGGGCGCTTCTGATTCGGATCTGTATCAAAAAGTTTAGAATTAGTCAAACTTGTAATGAGCCAAATTGAATTCTCTTGAATCTAAAGTGCACAATTCTGACAAAAATCTTGGGTTATCCGCCTCACTATTTACTGTAACAATAGAGTTCGGGCTAGTTGGTAATCAACATTAACAATGTCATGATCTCCAGTTTTTAAGTAGATGCGTTTCTTTGCCCTCTTTTTAGCTCACGTGTTCACACGTGGGCTAATGTCATAGCGATGTCTGTCTGTCTGTCCGTGTGTGTGTGCGTGTGTTAGTGTGTGTGTGTGTGTGTCTGTCTGTCTGTCTGTCTGTTTACACGATAACTCAAAAACGCCTCAACAGATTCAAGTCAGATTTAATACACAGGTACCATATGCTACTTGCAAGAACTGATTAGATTTTGGTTAGTGTGGCTTGCATATTAATGAAGTTATGCAATATCATTTTTTTCCGTACAGTGCTTTGCCTATGGAGACGGTAATAACAGTGTAGACATGTATCAAGTAATACTGCACAAATTTCATGAAACTTTTCACAGATGACAATCTCAGAACATTATCATGATACTGTAAGTGTCATGTCAATTATCTGCTCATTTGCATATTTAATGAACTTTTGCTATTAGTGACATAACTCTCAAATTCCTGCACCAAACTTAATGATACGTGCAACAAATATTGATCTGATATATATCTAATTATACTTAGAAGCATTGGACAGTGTCAAGTTAATAAATAGCTCATTTGCATATTTTATAATGTTTTATAATTAGTCATATAACTCCGATATAACTGCACCAAATTTGATGAATTCTGTTGCAGATACTGATCTGACTGACATCTAACTGTGGTGTAAAGCACTTAGTAGTGTCAATTTAATTAAAGGTTCATTTGCATATTTAATGAACTTTGTAATTAGGTATATAACGCTGAAATTCTGGCATCCAGGTCAGTGTAATCTGGTACAGATATTGATTTGATAAATATCTAATTGTACTGACAAGCATTTGGCAGTGTCAAGTTAACAAATAGCTCATTTGCATATTTTATTAAGTTATGTAATTAGTCATATATCTCCGAAATAACTGCACCAAATGTGATGAAATCTGCTGCAGATACTGATCCGACAGATATCTTATTGTGGTATAAAGTATTTAGATGTGTAGAGTTAATTAAGGACTCATTTGCATATTTAATGAACTTTGTAATTAGTGATATTACTCAAAAATTACAGCATTACTTTTGATGAAACTTGCTACGGATATTGATCTGATATATATTTAATTGTACTGAGAAGCATTAGGCGTGTCAAGTTAATAATTAGCTCATTTACATATTCAATAAGGTTTTGTAATTAGTGATTTAACTTTGAGAGTACTGTGCGAAAGTTAATGAAACCTGCTACATATAATGTTATAACAGATATCTGATTGTTCTTATTACCGCCTCATACGAGTGTCGATTATATTGGTGTGAATTTGGTTTATTGACAGGAATATTGAAAAACATAATACAATAAATCCTGGTCAGAGATACTTACTCTGGCAGTGGACCGTATACACGTCTAGTCTTATCAGAAGCCTGTCTTCTACTCCGCGTCGTGTGCTCAATTGAACTGCTGTCAGAATGTCTGTCTTTGTTCTTTTGTTTTGGTTAGTGATTATCCTGAGGTGTGCAAATGTTGAGTAACATCTCCTTGCTCGTTGTTTCTCAGTCACTTTAATATGAGACAGGTCAAAGGTACGATTGTTTTACACAACTTCATAACAGTCAAAAAGTATGCAGTCATTCATGTCATACTGTATTATTTCATGCGTCCACTAGTGTCTGATAAATGTCAATACATGCAGTCAATTTCAATGCTTGATGACTAAGTTTCTAATTTTGTCAAACTCAAAGTCATTTCTTCCATTCAGGGGTCACATTAGAAGGTCAAGTTGTTCTATTGAGTACAGTTGAGTCTGTTTACTGGATATCCAACATTCTGTGAAGCGAACTACTATTAATGAACCTGTTGTAAAACACGTGAGCATCTTCAATTCATATCTGGTTAATTGGTATAATAATCCTTACCACCTTTAGTTTCGACCATTGGGGAGTTCGCAGTTTTTGATAAGATGTGTTGTGTGCATTTTTACTCAGGAGCCAAAAAGAGGCGAGAGATCAACATAGACGGTGGGGGCATCGTAACTCTGGAATAGATTCTTCACTTTTGCTGAAAGGGTGGTTTAAATATTAATCTTAATCCAAAGGTCACTGGTCACTGCAACGCAACACCGAAGTCACTTGTTTATAGCAGCCAAATATTTGATATAACAGATATAAGATGGAAGCGAAACCATGAAGGTACTCTGGAATGCTATTATGAACTGCTTCGTGCCTGGGTTTTAAAGAATGATTATTTTAGAGTCAAGTAATTTTACAGAAATTTATGCTTCAAATTTATATAAAATTACTTGTTTGATGAAATGCTATTGTTCTATAGAAGACTCAATGTGAAATAAGCCGGCCGCAGAATAGAACAAATGCCTGTAAGTAGCATACACGAATCTTGTACAGTCTTTGGTTAATCTTCAATCTTGAACGATAAAGTTACTTGCGCTCTGACCAAACGTTTTACCCGCCTTGAATTTAAAGACTCTGAAAAATTAGGACACCAACTGGTAGATGCTAATTTGTTCCACAGCGAAGCCCTGTAAAATTGCATTTGTATTTAGATCAACAGGCAGGAACGACAGCATACTTTATCCCCTTCACAATGGTTTCATGTACCTCCTATGTCCTTAAAGCCCCAGTAGCTTTGATGCGTAATAAACCGATCTCCGAATACCCTGTTTTCAAAGAGTTTTCTTTGAATAAGACCCATAAAAGACTGAAAAAGTGTATAAGACTGTTATAAGTGTCGCAAGTGGCATGTAAATTCAAACGTTTTAACATCATTGCAGATTTCCCGTCATTTTCAAAAACTAATTATATGACAGAGAAAATAAAGATTACAATAACAAAATGTTGACTATCGTGTGTTGTACATTAAAGCACATGGCATCATGCTTGTTTCCTTAATGGTCACGATGTGTATGTGCAGGAAATACTGCATTTTTTGTACTTTTCCGTGGGGGCGCTATTTATGAGTGCAGCACCTGTTTATTATTTAACCTGTGAAAACGTGTAGGCATGGTCCAAATCAGCGAGCAGTAATACTTCTATACATATTCTTCACTAGCACATTTACACAAACCAACTTTGGTTTGAAAATAAAATCATGAAAATAATGCATAAAAATCGCAGCTATTATAGGGCTTTAAGGTAGTATGCGCATCGAAAGTGAAAGACCTAAACTTTTGCTCAAATTTCCTAAAGGAAACTTTCATCCATTCTCTTATCAAATCAACAATGAAAATCAGGGTCACCGCGCAAAGCGAAACAAATTACCCAATATTTTGCGATATTTGAAATGCAAAATCCCCGTGTTGACTCTATAGGGAAAAATTAAAAAAAAGTTCTTCTTTCTCCAAGAGCTTTAAAATGAGCCCCTACAAGTGGTAGATCAGAAAAGAATTGTAGAAATTTGAGAGTCCGAATATCTGTCTCCGAGGCACGTTCTACCTTAAAAGTCATCTTTGGTTTCATTATAATTTTAATGATGTTCGATAGTTTTCGTCAATTTTCTGATGTTTGGAATACCGATACCTGACTTTTCTAATGAGAAGCCTGATGATGTTCTTCTTGCTTCCCCACTTCTTGAAAACTTTTTAAAAAATTCAGAAATAGGAATATTTATCAACAAACGCGGCCTGAATTTAAGATTTGGAATAACTTATGAAAACAAATTGATAAGAACAACGCAGAGAACTTTAACAGAAAAGTGATAAAATACTATGTAATGAACATTTGCTGGCAGTTATGTAAAATTAGCAGTTTATTTTTTCCATACTTTATGGTATTGCATAATGTGCTGCGCACACAACCACTTTGTATATACATTGGCTGTCAAAATAAAAAAAGTTGCTTTGCTGTAGAAAATCTTCATCATTTCTCTTTAAGTTGTTTTAATTCTCTTAATTTTGAAAATTGCCGAAGCATATTTTATTTGTCAGGTGACACTTGAAAAAAAGGATGCATTTTCCTGTAGTGTCAGCTTTAAAATTCTATTGTGATATATGTGCATGGCAATATTGAATGCTCTATCTATGAAAACTAACGACAAGATGGAAGGGATTGAAGTTTGAAAGAAAATTTGGTTTTAATTGTACTAGTATATTCATTTTCCATTGTGCCAGTTGTAGTGATGGAACCTGAGTTTTTTTGTATGGGACTAACCTACTTTTCATTATCTTAATAAGGGATACTAAAATACATTGAAGGAAACTCAAAACTGTATAATATTTCTTAAGACAGCCAATAGTTTTGAAATATGGCCAGCGTAATTAAATTCTTTGTATTTCTTCCGCTCAAAGTTTGAACGGTACACTGTAAGCGGTTCAAAACACCCATAGAAAACTTTGCATGATCGGCTCTATGTCATATCAGTGCCTATTGAAGGATCATATTATTAGTGCTTATTGAAGGATCACAGCAGAATATTCTTTCTCAGCTCCATAATTTACCTGAAAATGAGACGTTCCTAAACATGCAGGTGTTTCAATACATTTATACAACATGTGTAAACAAATATTTTTTGACAGAACAGCTACACCGTAAAATTCTTGCGAGCTCTCCTCAGAATCTGAATGGTGAGTTGATGTCAAAATGTTACCTTTTGAAAAATTTTCAATAATTAATATGCCAAAACATATACCTGTACTTCAGAGCAAAGCATTTGAGAACATATTAGGATCTCTGGCATTTAGTACTATTTTGATTTACTAAATTTTAAAGCATATGATCTTTAATATGTCTTATCGAAAATTTACTGCATGTCCATTCTGGTCTGTCATGCGAACCTGTGATCACAAGATTTGGCTCGGACAGTCTCCTGTATGATCAGCATATAAGTCACTCTGATCGCATTTCAGGTTGTGTAGAACTATTGTGTAAAATGTGTCGCGACACTTACAAAATGGGCAAAACATTGATTCGAAGTAAAGAGAAACACAACCCACATAGTAAGTGACCGGTATACAGATACTTATTCTCTTGCCGAACATCAGTCGGTAAACACTGCCTGAACATGTATATTTTCCTGGTTTTGTGAAAAGAGCTAGGCTTTAATTACTGTGAAGTTTCTCAACATAATTCAAAAATAGGTCTTTTGCCGTAAAATTTCTCGGAAAAGGAATATAGTAACTGTTTGTATTCAATTGGTTGTGCTGCCATCATTTCTACCGAAGTTACTGTGCGGGTTGTCCTACAGAAGCACCACTATGCTGCTCAAATTTAACTGCTGCCCTCTATATGTGATGTTTATGAGTGGTTTCTTTTTTGCTTGTGTTGTATGTTTTTCAAAGGCATATAATATGTGAGAGAAAGTTTACCTTTACCTCGGACCATTTCGTTCTTGTTCTCTTTCATCTCCGACATAGTACTCGTAAACACGCCTTTCGGGTTCATTCTTGTCTTGTTTTTTTTCATGCTAGAAGGGACTCAGGGTTGATGTTTGGATTGAAGACTGCTTGGCGCCCTTCTCTCTTGCTTGAAACGTCTTTTCACCGTCATTGGAAGTCGATCTTCCATGTCCATAGCAGATTTATTTTCACCCTGTAATTCTCCGTTAAAACTTCTTTTCCCTTCCACTTTCCAGGCGCGAGTAATAGTGAAAGGGATCTACTTTCTAAAGATAATTTTCCTCAATCTCTTTCACTCTAGTATTACCCACCGAATTAGTTGTATTTCCTTCATTATTATACACCTACTGCAGTAACCTATGGAAGTTTGACCGGCCAATAACTTTCCGTATTTTGTATAGTACGCGGAGTCCCGAATACGGGAGACGCGCGACGCGAATTTTCAGGGGTTTGTAGCAATTTTATTTCAACAATCGCGCGCGTTCCACTCATATCGCGTGTGCCGCATCCCTCAAAATTTACCATAGAATTAGTTTATACGAACGATTAATGGAGGGAGGTGTATATAATAATAGGGTTATACACAAAATACGGCCCTGTATGGACTCGGGCTCAGTGAGTGACGTATTGGACTCGCCTTCGGCTCGTCCAATACGTCACTCACTGAGCCCTCGTCCATACAGGGCCGTATTTTGTGAATAACCCTATATTATTGTACTCATACACTTTCATGGCTCAAGCTCTATTTGATATTTTGTTATTTAGGACTGGTTCTTCTTGTTGAGTAAGTATTTGTTGACTCCCTTTTTACTGCATCCTCTCCTTGAAATACTTGTCTCGATACATTCATAACACCAAGTCTCAAAGAATTTCTTGTAGCATGTTCATTAGACAGAACACTGTCTCCAATGACCCATCCTCTCGTTTTAACACTTCATCTTGGCTATCATCACAGTTTGTGGAAAAGACATTCAGACTGTTTTATTTCTCAAAAACGTATCAGATTAATGTATCAAAATTTCATCCAGTGATGGCGGAGAGGGTAGAAGGTGTTTCCGAACTGTTATAATCTTCTTTTAGGGTCATCAAAATCATTTTGAGAGGGTACGGGATCCTACTATTTTGACGGAGAATTTGCAGGCCCACCCGGGCTATAAAAACTGAACACTCCCTAAAGACCTACAGCCAGCATATCATGAAGCCGATTGTTATTCTTTTCTATATCGTTATGTATCTTTATTTTTGCGGAACCAGCTGGCGATTCTAACATTGCCTGGTACTGAGAAAGACTCGACCGACCCATTTAAAAAACGTGCCAGATAACGATCCCGACGTTGATGTTAATAACCGGTCAAATTGCTATAACAATATAGTCTGTTCAATTTGGGCATCTTTGCAGAGTGCTCACAATCTTTTCCAATGAAATAGGAAACGTCAGGATAACATTTTAGCAGCTGAGGCAAATGGGGAATGTCTTCAATAGTGTCCTTTGGATCCTGCCCTTTGGATCCTGCCCTCAAAGCTATCGAATTTCCTATGAATTTCCTATACGGAGGATCTTGAATGGTTTTCAAATGATTTTACTTCTCAGCGAAGCCAATCCAATCTTTTCCAGGAATTTTAAGTTGTTTTGTAGGAGTCTCACAGTAAATATCAATCTTCAGATAATTTCGGCAACGATTTGAAGATGATGCAACATTTGTCATCTGTAAAATGATATACATTGAAGGATATACTACTTCTGTCCACAGACTGTCTTTGTGCAATTTAGTACTGCTAGATTTCTGTGGCCATTTTTTCCTCTGGTCAGTTGCTTACCGGTCACATTTGTATTATTACCTCATCGCAGCTGAGGCGATCAAAGCATGTTCCGAACAATATCCTTCGGATCCAGCCCTAAACAGTCTGCCTTGCACTGACAGTGTTTCAGCTACCTGTGAAAAGTAGCCCTTCGTGAAAACCATAACTCACAAGTAGACTGTTTCAAGTAGAATGCTTCATCTTGTCGGTCTGCAGTACTACCATAACAGGGAGGTTTTTGTTGCATGTGTCAAGAAAAGTTTCTAGGTGTACTTCCCACAGCGTATTGAAATAGCTATTGCTCAGCTTTTTGACATTGACATTGACATTGACATTGACGAAGGAAACAAATAATGACAGTTTTGCTTGTGGAATTACAATTGCAACGGGGAATTGCTTCTCTTTTGCTGTGGCTGCCCCTGCCCATATGGTACCGCTCTCTATCATGGGTGATATCAGTGACTCTGGAACGGTTTGGCAAAGTATTGGTACCAGTTTTTGTTCGAGACAATTGATACATCCTGCATACCGCTAATGTCTTGTTGGTAACTATTTTAACCTTCGAGGGTGCTTAAGGCATACTTTTGGCCCGCAGTGGTGGTAAAAATGCTGACTCCGTGTGCAACTTTTCCATTATATGAACCATTTCTTTGCATTTGTTTATGTGGTGGTTGACTACAATCACTGTATCGTAAATCTACTTGATTATTATCTTGATGGCAAGTTTGATACATATCTTGAGAACACTAAATCCATGGTTGCCGTACGATCCTGGTGAGGAAACATTTACATCTAAGCGTCCACTATCAAAGCTGGAACTTTTGCACTTTAGCATACTGATCCCTTGTTCAGGCAATAATCTTCCCATTGTGTAAATGCATTGCATGAAAAATGCTACTGGTAGATAAAGGTCTATGAGGGAGGGGCAAACATAATCATCGTCACTATACCTACTCCATACATGCGGGGTTATTCCATAAAGCAAGGCAGCTGATTGAGGAGATCCTAATTAAGATCGATAAATCAAGAAACTAGAGGTTCTATAATGCAACCTATAAAAGAGCGTTCGGTTATAATGGCTGAGGTGGACCGGCAAAATCCAGGGGTCATTTATAATTGGAAAAACTGCAAAGGGTCATGCATTTTCAAAGGGCACAGAGGGTCACTTGATTTTCATACATGTCAAACCTGTCACAAAGCCTTGTTTCAGTGTACACAAATATTCTAGGAAATAGAGGTGACCCTTCATGTGTTCTCATCCTGTGATATCAGTACACTGTGGTCTGATTAAAGTACGAGTAGTTTCTGTTTTACTAGCTTCTTTTCTTGGCAGCTGTACAAGAGCTTATACCAGCAGAGTGTGAATGGCAGATTCTGGTATGTTGTGGCTGAAGTTAAGCAAACCACAATTGCCAGCAATGAGACATGGCTCAGCATATGCCATGTGTATAGGCCCATGTAACACGGAACATACGATAGCTGACAAAAATTATGTTTACTCCATTTTGGATTTGTATCAAAGTAAGATTTATTTCGGACAATACATTTTTTGCCCGTCATGGGTATGAAGTTCAACATCAACAGCTCTCTCACGAAAATTCGGGTAGTGATACCTATGAGAAATAACTAAGCCAACACCTCATACGTTACGCAAAAAACAATTATAGTTAACACTAATTATTTTACTATGCCAGATCTGTATAAGAGCAAGATCTATGAACATGTTACATTTAGTACAGTACGTTTATTTAAAGTGACAATATTAATAGCCTTCTAATAAAACTTTGGGACGTGGTCACCTGGGGAATATGGCTCAGCCAATACCTTTCACATGGGGGCCCGTATAACAAACAAAATACGATAGATGAAACATATTATGTCGCTCCATTCAAGATATGTATCAAAGTATGATCAATTTAGGATAATACATTTACTGCACTAAATTAATCCGATGTTTCAATAATAGCAGCTTTCTAATAAAGATTTGTTGCGTATTTATCTTGAGACATGAATTTGCCACACCGTATACATTTTACCTTAATTATAACACAAAGCATAATGACAGTTGGCACAAATTATTTTAACTCCTCGAAAAACTTCTATCACAATGAGATGTATTAAGGGTAATACAGTTGCTATATAATATTTATTTGAAGTTTCAAAATTAACAGCCTTTAAAAAAATTCGGGAAATATTTACTTATGACACATGGTTTAGTTTAAAACTGATACACGGGTCAATAACGCACAAAGCATTTGACACCTGACTAAATTATTCTCACTCCATCAAGGATGTTTTTAAGGTAGTATGCACCTCGAAAGTGAAAGACTTTAACTTTTGCTCTAACTTTCCTCAAAGAATCTTTCAACCATTCTCTTTCAAAATAAAAAATAAAAAAGGGGGTCACCGCGCAAATTTTGGTACTAGAGAAACAAATTACCCAGGATTTATCGATATTAGAAATTCAAAATGGCCGCCATCCCTGTGTTAACTTTATGGAGAAGATTAAAAATTTTCGAATTTCGAAAAACTAAGCCGGTGAAAAGTTTTCTTTCACCAAGAGCTTTAAAATGAACCCCCACATGTGGTATATCAGAAGAGAATTGTAAAAGTTTGAGAGTCCGAATGTCTGTCCCCGAGGTGCGTTCTACCTTAAAGTACTACCCATTTCAGTTACATTTATTTAACTATATTATGTGAAATTTCAATATGAACAGTCTCACAATAAATATTTTGAGAACATATAAGAGACACGACACCGGATCGGACCCATTACTGTACAATATATTATCTATTTGTCAATACCTTGTATATTTATATACAGGTAGCAACCACTATATTGTCAGCAACAGAATGTAACTCTGTGTTAAAATGGATTGTATATAAATGTATACTGTGATTCCACTTAATAATGCTCTACTAAAGGCAAATTTTGACGATTGTTTTTCAGGTTTTTATTCATGTGTTTACAAAGGTTTCTATGTGTATTTCCCACAGTGTATTGAAATAGCCAGTATTCAGCTTGTCAACATCAAATGTATATCTGAGGCCTTCATTTCTAGTGTTGATAAACACATTCAGGTAAAATTTGACTTTAGTTTTCAACAATAAAAATACATATCACTCACTGACAAGTAGCATTGATAACAAAATACTGAGTATTCCACAACGCCATAGGAAATAGAAAAAGACTGCAGTAATATATGAAATAAAGAATATCAGAAAAAATGTCAAAAGTCAGTTACAGAATAGGTAGCTTTTACACAAAATAACAATCATGAAGTGTCAAAATATGAAAATTTCGCCCAGCACTTGTAAAGGGGAGAAGGTGTCTTCGAACTGTTATAATCTTCGTTTTTGGTCATCAAAATTATTTGAGTGGGTAGGGGTCATATTATTTTGACGGAGGCGCATAAATAAATTCGCCGGCGAACCCCCGGCTCAAAAAATGAACGCTCCCTAAAGACCGATAGCCAGCATATCATAAAGACGATGGTACATTGTTATTCTTAACGCGGGTTAGGTTTATGTTTTATGTTGACCCAAATGCCTCTATATTCTTATACAAGCTGGCGATTCTAAAATTGCCTGGTACTGAGAAAGATTCGAATGAAAGACAGGCCACAGTAAAAATGTGTCAGATTAATATATCGACATTAATGTTCATTGTCGGTCAATTTACTATGACATCACCTCTGTGTTCAATTTTTGCCGTCTTTTCAGAGTGCTCAACATCTTTTCCCGCAAAATATGAAATGTTTGGATAACCTAATCGCAGCTGAGGCAAGCAGGGAGAGTTTTGATCAATGTCCTTTTGATCCTGTCCTCGAAACTACTAAAAATTCAAATTGTCGTATGAAGCCAATTCAATCTTTCCTGGGCCGTTGAAGTTGTATTGTAGCACCCTCACAGTAAATATTTTTGGAAGTGTCAATGTACAGATAATTTCCCCAACGCTTTGATGCTGTTGCAAATACATATATCACCTGTAAAACCTTTCACCTAGTTTCATAAACACTTATTGTACACAATCAATGTGCAGATAGAAACTATTCACTGGGATCAGAGTGGAAAAATTATACTGTCAAGCATGTAAGACTATTTGTTTGATTTGCAATCATACCTTAAGATATTATTATTATTATTATTATTATTATTGTACTTGGGCCTCAGCCCAAGTACATTGTTTTCATTCCGTGGGAAAAAACTCTGTAAGGTATAACCATTCCTGGCTGAGACCAGGGAGGGCAAAATGTCTTGGCTTCATCTTTCTTGGCATAATAAATGGCGTAATGATGTTAACTGAATGGAAGTGCTGCTCTCAGCCAGTCTTGAATAAGTGAGATGTGAATATTAATGCTTCTCTATCTGAGTTTTTGCCACAAAATCTTCTGAATATTATCAAAATGTGCATCGAAATGCAACAATTAATGCACCCTCCGTTTCCTAAGCGATGGCACGACCCTTGCTACACCCACTGGACGAGCCAAAGTGGGAGGGGTAATTTCAGTTTGGTCGAACAGGAGGGCTCGAGACCAGAATTTAACATTTAAACTTGAAACATGTTTAATCACTGACAAGATGTGGACTAGTGTTAATCAAAGTGAAAGTTTTGAAAAGGAAAGGTTTTATATCCCGGACACAATGAAAAACATTACGACTGGAAACTGTACCCCCAGTTGAGAATAGTAATGCCCACAGCGATGGAGAACACTTATCCTTGAGCTGAGAAAACCAGACCATCATTTCGAAATAGAGCTGCAGATTCGAGAAGCTCGTTCAAAATAGCTAGGTACACCCCATAAAGGGGTGGTTTCGAGTTTTGAGGGCAAATTTCGCCTCCTTCATATAGAAATCGTACGTTTGTTTTCCAGGAGAACACACCATTTGACACAAAATTTGCATGTAAAGGGGTCGCAATATGAAATGTTGGGTAAAGCCAGTCCAAAATAAACTGATTTGAACTTTTGTGTTTTGTAATTTATACCACTGCAGTAACATTACCTTTTTTTGACAACATCACACAATGTAATACGTTTTGAAACTGAATACTCCGACGTATTCTGTGTCTCCTTTGCTAAAAAATACGGTATGCCGATTACCATGTAAGGAGATGATGACGTCAAGACAGATTTGTAGTGCGTTTGGTCCTGGATGGTGCACGAAGTTTTGTCGAGGTAGCTTGTGTATTTATTTCGTAAATGGGAGAGATTAGGGTCGATCTAAACGAAGGCCGAAGAATGTTATGACACTCTAAGCGAGCTGAACTCTAACGCGAATGGTTGGATAATTTGGAGGATGTCTAGAACCGGGTCTAGAATGATCTCGTCTCATTAAGATTATTTGTCGGTCAGTATTGAATTTCAACTGCGTCACAAGTTTGAGAAATGAGTATTCCGTCGAACGGTCAACGAACGATGTTTTAGAAATCTGGAGACATGGCACATCGCATTTTTATTTTGTATTTTATATTTTACAAAAGATTTAAGAAGCAATGATTTTGTCGAAAATTCTGAAAAAAATATAGGAAGATTTGATCGCGAACACATTTTCACTTGGGGTCAACTAGCCCTGCGTACGATGCTGTGTGTTCCGCTACAGCTAATCGCCCCGCTCACCACAACCCTGCAAAGACCCGTACGTAGGGTCGGTGACTTCAAATCCATTTTGGGACTTCACGTAAAAAGCCAAATTACTGCCGAAATTCAGCGTTCTTGGGCCCAAGTCGTATCCCAGCCTACCTCAGCTACTCGATCGCTTCCAAAAGTGAGTCTTTTATTGACTTCTCGTAAATAACCGTCGATGTCGGCAACTCTCTCGCTAGCCCTGCGTAAGATGCTGTGTGTTAGCTGTAGCACATAGCATCGTACGCAGGGCTAGGGGTCAACCGGATGCGCTATTTTGCGGGTTGCGGGCTGCGGGCATGAAAAAATGTGTTTTTTGATATCATTTTCGCCCTTCTCACACTTCAGATTAGTTCAACCGCCGATAAAAGCACAATTTTCAAAATCGTTTTCAACGCCGTTTCAAATAATTTTATTGTGGTGAACACGATTATAGTCCTAGGAAACTTTTCAAAGTCACGCTGGATCAAAATGCTTGAAGGGGGCATACCGGCATGGAGCGACTATCATACTGCAGGTGCAAGTCATACGTTCATGATATTAGGAGATAAATTATTGAGAGTCGGAGCTGCAGAACACAAACTAAAATGTTAGCAGAATGTCGTTCTCTGAGGTCGCGACCTCGCTTGAACCGAAACGGCAAAGTAAACTAAGTCCTTTGTTGTACGTTTTTTTCTTTTTAAAGATTTCATGAAAAATACACGGCATTTACAATACACATCACTTCTACGCTTTTTTAAGTCAAATCTTTCCTTATGCATTGCATTTAACTAGGCATTGTTTAATTTTCTGTATGAGTTGCCCTGGAACCGAATTGTGAATGGATGCATTACAAAGAATTTACTTCCTATGGCCTGATACTAGAAATGTAACAATTTTCATTCCGCGATAAGTGGCGACATTTCCGAGGCGCGATTTTTTTTGTCAGTCTGGTATTACGTATATTTCTCACTCACATCCATGGCAAGAAAGAAAAGTGATTCAGATCCCTAATTATTTGTAATGGCCAGGCAGCCATCATCATCATTGATAATAGACACATTCTAAAGGTTTTATTTCTTATATACTAAATGCCATATTACATATATTAGAAATCTAGCCATAATTCTAAAAACCCGCAGCCCGCAATCCGCACTTTAGCAGATACCGGGGTCAACATGGGGTCGCAGCCATGTTGCCTCAAAACTTATTTCTGTCTGCACTCAAAACTCAAAAATGTCGGATATGAACCTGAAAAATCGATGCAATTTCGTCAAAATTCGGCGAAATTTCAGCCTATAGACAAAATTTCATCTAGGTAAGGTAAATTTACTGAAATTTGATCGACAAATAATCCTGAGCTTGAACGTGACAGCTCGCCTTCTCCGGGAAGTCAAGCATCCAGCTGCCCATACATAGTTGCCCATATGGCCAGGTTTATGAGATTGTTTTCAAGCGAGCGAGCCAATAGAGCTAGAGGTCTGATTTTTGGTATATAGGAATAACTTAGCAATACAATTATTTTGACAAAATGTCACGTGACCTCAATGACCTTTGACCTCAAATAGATATATTTGTCCACAACTCAGTAACCACAAGTGCTACACCCTTCATATTTGGTATGATGGGACACCTTATGACACCACATATTGTACCTCATTAATTATGCGCATATCTAATTCTGAGCAAGCAAATAGAGCTGGATGTCCGATTTTTGGTATATAGGGATAACTATAGGGTAGAAATCTAAATATGCCCATCTAAATATTAGACATCTACCATCGAGAACAAAAGAAATTTGCTGTAATTTGAATATTTAAGGAGTTTAAGCAATTTTCACTATAAATAAAGAACCCCTGCCTCAAACTCCACAAAAGTTGCTAGACATATTTTGCCGTTGTCATGCCATTGCTTCGTTTAATAACCAGTTAATCATATGCCTAATTGACAGGAGGAAATTCAAGACCATATATGAATAGTAGTATATATTGTCCTCAAAATTACTCTATCACGGCCCAAGTACTCATTGCCTTCAGCAATACTGCCTTGTTATTATTATTATTATTATTAACATATGTTCAATGATATATCGGAATACTTCTCTTCGTAAGCTGTCTTTGTGCAAGTTAGTACTGCTAGATTTCTATGGCCTTGTTTTTTCTCTGGTCAGTTGCTTACCGGTCACATTTGTATTAATACCTCATCGCAGCTGAGGTGATCAAAGCATGTTCTGAACAATATCCTTCGGATCCAGCCCTGAACAGTCTGCCTTGCAATGACAGTTTTTCAGATATCCGTGAAAAGTAGCCCTTCGTGAAAACCATAAATCGCTCGCCGGCTGTTTCAAGTTGCATGCTTCATCTTGTCGATTGGCAGTACTACAATAACAAAGAATGACAGTATTTTAAATGCAGACAAATCTAAGGATTTCTTTATTGTATGATTCCCAACTGAAAATTGTTATGCTGATGCCTCATGTCTGTATATAGATGATTAACCAACTGAAAAATTGAACCTACAAATTATGATTTTATAAATGACCCATGGTGTCCAAATGTACTCTTGTTTTGCCAGTAGATTTTTTCAAAAAGATGTTTTCTCTATCTTCAATGTAATAAATGGCTTATATGTTTGTTTGTTTTATTAATCTCAATCGGGCATTATTTCTCTGTTTTATTACAACGTTTAATATTGCATTTCGGTGAGCTCATGGAAAACTTTCAACATAACATATGTTTTGCTTTAGTTGTCAAGCAAATGCAAGAAATTTGAAGAGTAACAAAGGCTTGAAAACATTGTGAAGCAAATTACGAAAAAACACGCAAGCTTGGGCTATCTGCGGTATTTTGTAACAGATTCAGACGATTTGGATAACTAAACACAACATTGATTAATGCCATTCTGAACAGTAAATTACGGATTTTGAATTTATTTCAGAAAAAAACTGTAATGCTATGAAAATTTGAACCTTTAATCCTTTCAAGCATACAAAGTACCATACTGCTGGCAATCCATCGTTCTGGGTACATCACCCTGCACTTTGGCCCACTGAAGACATCTTCCAAATCCATAGTTGGTCTGACAATCGGTCGCAACTTCGCATATCTAATCGATGCAGTAATACTATCGTCGATCCAGCCATATTATCGGCGATTTTTGAATTGAATATTTAGAGCTAAACGAGGATAGGGACTTATACACTGATCTACAGCGTTTTCAACAATCCTCTTCATGTACGGATGGAGTCAATACATGAACAGGGGTTTCGAGGAATTTTGTACTTGATGACAACAAACTGTCAGGTGTTCATTCTTATTTACCTGTATGTGATCGACTTAACATGAGTGAATAATGCTTTCATCCACTAAAACCTGAACTATGGTCAATGATAAAACAGTTCAGTTTCTTGTTCTGTTTTGATTGCATTCATTAATATATTCAATGAATGATACTTCCTGTATTTACCTACAAAGTTGGATACTAATAACAGTGTAGCGCAATTATAACATTGCCTGGTACTATGAATGCGTGTTCTTATGGTCACTGAGGGATAGGTCATCGTATTGGATTTCTCGTCTTATCGAAAGAGTATCAAATAACTATATTAATATTTGTGCTTTGGCAATACCGGTTATTTTATCACTCAGTCAAACTTCTCGGTTCGCCTTCGCCCAATCAGTCCACTTCAATTTTGCCACCTTGAAGTAAGGCAATTCAGTAAATTTCCAATCGGATTCGAAGTCACAATTTACGCCACCTGTTCAAAAATGTCCAAAAATAATATAAATTTCATAGGAAAGTGGAACACGAACAAATTCTTCAAATTCTTTTACAAGTCGTCCAAATTTCTATGTTTCTATGATAAAAAATTATGATGGCAAAATTGATAGTTTTTCGGTGGTTCTGCTTTAGTATAGTATAGTATAATATAGATGTCAATAACCGTGTATACTATACGTTCACATTACTTGTTGACGTTGGTATATTAATCCTGAAAAAGAGAAATGCTAAACGATGTGTTGCCTTGTTTTAACAACTTTTACTACCTTATTTCATCTGGAGAGTAATTTGGTTAATTTTATTGATTAATAACAGTTTCCTAGTCCTTGTTCACCTCTCATTAGTAATTATATTGCATTAGGGCTCTTAATCGTTTCAAACACACAAATAATATACTGCCGTTATGGTTATAATGCTTTGAACTTTAGTCAACTGAAGACATCTTCCAAATCCATAGTTGGACAATTGGTTGCAACTTCACATATCTGATTGCTGCAGTAATACTATAGTCCATCCAGCCATACTGCCAACGATTTTCGAACTGAATATTTGAACTAAACGAGGATAGGGACTTCTAAACGGGTCGACATCATTTTAAAAATACCCTTAATGAAGGGATGAAGCTTATAGTTGTACACGAACAGGGGTTTGGCCGAATGTCCTTCTTAATGGCAACAAATATCATATGTTCATTCTTATTTACCTGTATATGATCAAATTAACATGAGGTAATAATTATTTCATTCACTAAAACCTGGCATGCGGTGAACGATAAAATAGTTCAGCTTCTTGTTTAAGAACGTGATGAATCACTTCAGGTTTGATTGCATTCATCGATTTATTCATAAATTGTTATTGCTGCATTGACCTACTAAGTTGAAGGCTAGTTTAAGTGTCGGTCACTTCTTACATTGCCTGGAATACGTGTCCCAATTGTCACCTTGGGCATAGCGTGACGTATTGAATTTGTCATCATTTTTGAAAATATATATGACACTCATATAGGCGTATTCTCAAGGTCAATTATAACATCATTTAGTCAAAACTTCTCAGTTTGGCCTGGGTTCAAAACCGTATTTAAATTCAGTTACATAGCTTTGAACAACAGAGTGCACATTATTGTGAAGAATACGTTAAAGAACTTCGTCATAAGTGGCTGAAGAGAAATTGGGCAATAATTATTGACTCGATGTTTATTACCACCTTTGAACAAAGGTATAACATAAGTATGTTTACACTTGTTGCTACATTTGCTGCATCTACATACCCTCTAATATCATCAACCAGGGTATTGAGGACTTTTCTGATTCTCTTCAGAAAGGCTGCTTGCTTTGTATTGAAAATGACTTGTTTCTTATCACTATGTTACCTGCATGTCTTGGTATAATATACAAGGCCGTACTTCTCCCGAAACTTTACTAGTCACACTGTCCATCATCTGTGTGACATAATGTGTAAATTTGGTTTAGATCAGCATAATGCACCGCCCACCTATGGTAATAACGTACTTGATCTAGCACTCTCTAATTTTAAGTTGGTGATATTGAAACACCTGAACCGGCTATTTCATCTGACCATAAACCATTGCGTATCGAGTTTTGTATAACAAAATTATAAATGAATGGTAATGCCACTCGCAGAGTCTTAATTTCTAAGAAAGCTTATGTTTAGATCATATTAGACACTTCTTTTACTTTACTTTTCCCTTCCTTTGGTATTTAACTGTAAACGAAAGTGTTGATTTATTTTATGACTACCCGAATTGTGTGATTAATGAGTATGTTCCCACAATCAGTATCAAAGACAAGTCATACCCGAACTGGTATGATAATGATTTGATTTGTCTTGAAAAGAAAAACAAAAAGCAAGAAGAAAATTTAAGAAATCTAAGCGCTCAGATGACTACAAATATTTTGCTGACTTAAGGTCGTCTTTCAAAACTATGTTACTTTTAATTCAAAGATTACATTTCTGACATTGAGCATTCAGTTACCCATAATCCCAAGCGTTTCTGGAGTTATCCAAAATCAAAAGATAAATGTGTCTCTGTTCCTCAGAGCACTATTTATGATAATGTACAGGTCACAAAATTTCAAAATATCACAGAGGTTTCCAACAATAATTTTAATTCTGTGTTTACTGACTCAGAAATTCTGGATTTACCTCCTACAACCAATGTTAAAATGTTAAAAACAGTTGTTCACTGTCACGTATTTCAGCTAAAATTGATGCTGTTGAAGCAATACTTAAGAAATTAATCCACATAAAGCTAGTGCCTCGGACAATATTTCTGGTATTGTCTTTAAAACCTGTTGCGAAGAGGTATCTGTTTCCCTTTCCATCATTTTTCAGATATGTCTCAATTCTGAATTTTCCCTAACAAGTTTAAACACGCTAATGTTATAATTCATATTAATGTTTTGCACAATGCCAGTTATTATATCATTTAGTTAAAACTTTTCGGTTTCGCCCGCGTTCAGGCAGCCATTTTCGATTTGACCATCTTTAAATAAGACAATCCAGTATTTAAATTCTCAATCAGATTCGAAGTGACAACGTAAGCCGCCTATTCAAAGCATCAGAACAATCCAGATTTCGTAGGCATGTCCAACACGAAGAAATTTTTCATTCCTAATTCGTACTTGTTTTCCAAAGATTTACTAATTTTCATCACCAGCCTATTTGCGGTTTCACCCAAAAAGTAGATACAATATGCACATGTTAAATTATAAGTCCAAATGCAGTACCCAAGCTCAAGATTGGGACCTATCAGGTTTTCAAAGTGTCGCGGCTTCAAACTGAGGAGGTGAGCTACAATTAGAAAACTGTAAGGGGTCAATGTTTTTTTTCAAACACAATAGAGAGATTTACAACTTTCCATAGCCTTGTTTCAGTGTACAAAAATATTTCAAGGGGAAAAGGTCACTGTCAGCTTTTTTAATTCTATAAAGTAACTACAATGTAGTTTGAATACAAGTTAATGTGTATCTTTGGTGCCTTGACCTGAATATAACGACTTGTTTTACCATTACTTTTACCAGTAAAATGAAAATGACATGCACTTTGCACGCTTGCTTTAGTAATGCAACCCACAGACGCAATCAAGGGAAAGATAATTGAAAAGTAGCTCCAAGATTTTTTACAATTAATAAGTATTAATGTTTTGATGTAACAAATACACACTAAAGTTTTAATGATACTGTGTATGTTCATCATGGAAGCATTAACATTGAAGTACAGAAAAGTTCTCTTCTTCCACTGTGAATTAGGCTCCTACATGACTTCACATTCTGGTAATTATGGTTATGTGAGAGTTTCAAAATACAGTTTTTCAGCGGGAAAATCTGGGGAAAAATCCTAAAAGATTTTTGTTAGTCGTACATTCTACATTACACAAAGTTGACTGTAAATAAACACTAGAAAGGTTTAAAATATAAGAGTACATGTTTGAGTTCTTATCGGCTTTTCACAACAAACTCAACAATATTGTCATGTAAATAAATCTGATAGTCAAACAAAACTCCTGATGTCGCGCTGTTATTTAATGGTTCTTCCTGTATTCAGCTACAAAGTTGTAGGCTAATAGAAGTGTCACGCCTATTCTAACTTTGCCTGGTACTATGATGTGTCTCCATGGTCAACTCGTGATGCAGGTCAGCGTATTGGATTTTTCGTCCTTTTTGAAGGTACATGACAAATTACAGTTATTGAAACCTTTTTTCAAAGCCGGTGATTATAATCATTTAGTCAAAACTTCTCCGTTCGCCTACGTCCAAGCAGTAATGTTCAATTTGATCACGTTGAAATAAGACAATCTAGTAAATGCTCGAACTGATTCGAAGTCATAACCTACGCCACCTGTTCAAAAAATACCTAAAAATCCACATTTCTTGGGAAGTTCCAGCACGAACAAAGTCTTCATTCTGAACTCATAATTGTTTTTTAAAGATTTTCCAAATTGTATGTTACAGCACAAATGATCCTTATACTTAAAAAAGCAAATAATGATTTTTCAGTGATTCTGCTAATAGTACGCTATAGATTCTCATGACCGCCTATAATATTCATACTCATTGCTACAAATCGTCTGCTTACTTTGATAAGATAAACCTGGAAAATAAAATGCTAACTGCTGTGATTCATGCAGTCATACTATCGTCGATCCTTTTTTGCTATCGGCGACTTTTGGATTGAATATTCTGAGCTACACAGAGGATAGCGACTTATACACATATCTACAGCATTTTCAAAAATCCTCTTAATCTAGGGATAGACCTTATGGTCTTACACGAACGGGTTTGGACGAATGTGGTTCTTGATGAGAACGAATGTCTTGTGATAATTCATATTTGCCTATACGTGATCAAATTAACATGAGTGAATTATGATTCCATTAAAAAAACATTGACTCTTGTCATAAATAAAGTGAGTTCAGTTTCTTATTGAAGAATGTGATGAATTTGATTGCATTCACCGATTTATTTATTTTATAGTACTTGCTGTATTGACCTACTAAGTTGAGGATAATTGTAGTGTCGTAACATTCCAACATTGCTGTGTACTACGAAGTGTGTCCAAATTTTCATCTCGGCTTGGGTCAATATATTGAATTTGTCGTCACTTTGAAAGTTCATGTCAAATTTTACATTAGCGTTTTTTCTCAATGCCAGGTATTATATTATTTACTCAAAACTTTATTCAAAACTTCTCGGTTTCGCCAACGTCAAAACCACAGAAATTATACAGCATTAGAGCTCTTAATACTTTCAAATACACAAGTACTATACTGCTGTTGCTCCAAAGTTCTGGTTACATTGAACTTTGGCCCACTAAATACATATTCAAAATCATGGTTGGTCAATCGGTAGCAACTTCACACTTGTCATCGATACAGTCATACAATTGGTCGATTCAGCCATACTGTGGGCGATTTTTGAATTGTCGTACTTAACGGAAAAAATGTCATGTGTTCATTCGTGTTTACGTGTTTTGTGATCAACTTAAAGTGATTGGACTATGATTTCATCAAGTAAAGGCTGGACTGTTGTCAACGGTAAACCAGTTGGACTTCTTGTTGAAAAATGTAATGAATCAGTTCAGTTTGATTGCATTCATCAATATATTTATTTAATGGTACTTGCTGTATTGACCTACAAAGTTGAAGGCTACTTAAAATAATCGTGCGATTCTAACATTGCCTGGTACTACGAATGTGTGTCCCTATTTCCAACTTACGATAGGTCATCGTACCTAGTTTCTTTGTCGTCATATTTGAAAGTACATATCAAATTCATATTAGCGTTTTTCTCAATGCCAGTCATTGTATCATGTACTCAAAACTTTCCCAAAACTTTTCGACTTCACTGAAACTTTTATGATCAACATCATGAACAATATTAATCAAAGATGAATTCTGAAAGTCATTAAGTAAACAACTGTATTATTAGCTGAAATAAAAATTCCAAATTTCTTTGACTGCCGCCATTGTGTCATCACTTTATATAGCAATCGTAGTTGCTTTTGGTCGAGTCCTCCTAGCTTCCTATGCCTAAATGTTAAAGCTGTTATGTAGATCATTCTCCCCCATGAACAGTTTAGTCTAGGATAGTCCAGCACGCTCTCAGAAGGCCATGTTTACTACAAGTGAAGATATTTTTAGAACAG
Source organism: Ptychodera flava (assembly GCF_041260155.1). NCBI lineage: Eukaryota > Metazoa > Hemichordata > Enteropneusta > Ptychoderidae > Ptychodera > Ptychodera flava. The sequence continues at coordinate 34,655,236 of NC_091933.1, forward strand.
TAATTAGCATATAATGGAAAGTCTAGAACGTTCTAGTGTTCTCTGAATAGCTATTTTTCAGTAAAAAAACGGGGCGGCACAGATTTTCACTAGACTATTTGGGATTCTCACGTTGCTGTAATTGGTTTCTTTGTCCATTGAATCAAACCTTAGTCATATTTCCTCTCCATTACCCAAATTTTAACCGTCCAGTTTTATTATGTCAGTTGCATTTCAGCCCCGAGTGCTTTCAATATCATCAATAAAGTGTAGTAATCTGGTTAATGACCGTTCTTTACTAATACATACTTGCATGTCGTCTGCTAATTGTGGTTTTTGAATGTTTATCTAATATGTTATTTATATTGAAACCAATATCTTCATTTCTTATCACTTATACGAGAATTTCAGCAACAATCAGAAAAAACCGTCCAGGGCTGTAAAAAGACTTCCATATAATATTTCCCTTTGTAACTTAAAAGATGTCGCCACCCAACCATTGTTAAAGACTAAATTGGTACAATCTGTATAAATTATTTTGATCTACTTCACAACTTCTTTCCTAACCAAATTTTCCAAAGCAGAGAACATAAAATTGTGTTCTACAGTATCAAATGCCTTGTAGAAGTCTAAGAACAAACTCGTTCCTCCCCTTTTCTATTTTCTAGATAATCGATACTGTTTTGAATAAGACGTCATTTTGCCCACTGGAACGCCCTTTAATATAATCTACCCGGTCTGGATTGATCAATTTCGGTAAAACCTTTTTTTATTCTGCTGGCTAGGACACATGATATTTTATAGTCATGATTAAGTAAGGTTATTGACCTCCACAGTTTTAATTTGTTGTGAGTCTTTTTTCCATAAGTGTGATAATACCACTGCATTAAAGCTCTTAATCCTTTCAAACACACAAGTATATACTATACTGCTGTTGTTCCTTCGTTACGGTTACAACGAATTGAACTTTGTCACACTGAAGACACCTTCTAAATCCATAGTTGGTCAATCGGTTGCAACGTCATATATTTGATTGATACACTAATACTATCGTCAATCCTGCCATACGATCGGCGATTTTTGAATTGAATAGGAATAAGGACTAACACACGCATCTACAGCATTATATATCAACAATCCCCGTAATAGTTATACACGAATAGGCGTATGGACGAATATAGCACTTGATGAGAACAAATGTCATGTGTAAATTCTTATTTATCTGTACGTGATCAAATTAACATTAGTGAATCATGATTATATCCACTTAAACCTGGACTATGGTCAATTATAAAACAAATCGAGTTCCTTGTTAAAGATGTGGTGAATCAGTTAAGTTCAGTTTTAATTGCATTCATCAATCTATTTATGGTACTTGCTGTATTACCCTACAAAGTTCAAGGCCAATAAACGTGCTCCGCAATTGCAATATTGCCTGGTACTGCGAATGTGTGTCCTCATCGTCAGCTTGGGATAGGTCAACGTTTTGGATATGTCGTCTTTTTTTGAATGTGCATGTGAAAGAATCATATTAGGTTTAGCGTTTTTCCCAATGCCGATTATTGTATCATTAAGACAAAACTTCTCGATTTCGCCTGCGTCCAACCAGTCATATTAAATTTGACCACCTTTAAATAAGACAATCTACGAAATTCTCGATCGGATTCGAAGTGACAACCTAATCCACCTATACAACAAACCAACACAATCCATATTTCGTAGGCATGTCCAACATTCCTCATTCTTTATCCGTACTTGTTTTCAAAAGATTTACCAATTTTCAGTACAAGCCTACTTGCGGTTTTACCCAAAAATGGAGATACAATATGCAGATATTACATCATATTAATCATCACAAAAAAGGTGAAATGCAGTTCCCGAGTTCAAGGTAAGGAACCGTTCAGGTTTTCGAAGTGTGGTGGGTTCAAACTCACGGTGCTTTTTTCAAACAGAATATAAGAGGGATTTACAAACTTGCCACAGAGTACAGAAATATTCCAGGAAAAAAGGTTATTCTCCGCATTTTCTCATTCTATAGAGTAACTACTCTGTAGTCTGAATACAAGTTCATGTGTATCTGTGGTACTTTGACTTGTCTATCAGGACTTGTCTTACCATTACTTTTACCGGTAAAATGAAAATAACATGTACCTTGCACGCTTTTTAGGTTCATTTTAGGTAATGCAAACTTCAGGCGCAACAAAGGGGGAAAAAGAGAAAAATAGCTCAAACTTATTTATCACAATCAATTAGTATTAATATTTGGATGTAACAAATATAAACTAAAGTTTTAATGGCCCCTACATGACCTTACGTTCAGGTAATTATGGTCATATTAGAGTTTCAGAATACAGTTATTCAGCGAGAAAATCAGAAAAAATCCTAAAAGTGTTTCGTTAGTCGGACATGCTATATCACAGAGTTCACTTTCAGTAAACCACTAGAAAGGTGTTTAATATAGGTGTACTTGTTTGAGTCGTGGTCCGACTCGGCTTTTCACAACAAACGCGACAATATTATCCTCTAAATAGATATGAAAGTTAAACAAAACTCACGACATCACGCTGTGATTTCATGCTTCTTCCTGTATTGGCTAATAAAAGTGTCATGCAATTCTATAGCATTGCCTGGTACTATGTCTCCATGGTCAACTTGTGGTGTAGGTCAACGTATTGGATATGTCGTCCTTTTTGAAAGTGCATGCATGTCAAATTGCTATTATGTAAACCGTTTCTCAATGGCAGTTATTATATCATTTAGTCAAAACTTCCCCGTTTCGCTTGCGTGCGAGCAGTCACGTTCAATTTGACTACCTTTTAAAAAGACAATCCCGTACATTCTCGATCGGATTCGAAATCACAGTCCACGCGACCTATTCAAAAATACTTAAACATACCGGTAAAGAAAGGTGTTAAATATATACATGTTCGACTCTTTATCGGCTATCACAACAAATGCGAAAATATTGTCATCTAAATAAATCAAAGTTAACAAAGCCGATGACCCTTATTTTGATATTCAAGGTACTTCCTGTATTTACCGACAAAGTATTAGGCTAATAAAAGTGTCACGCAATTCTAATATTACCTGGTATATTATGAATCTGTCTCTGTGGTCAACTTGTGATATAGGTCAACGTATTGGAGATATCGCCCTTTTTAAAAATGCATGTTAAACTACTATCATTCAAGCCTTTTTTCCAATGCCATTTATTATATCATTACGTCAAAACTTCTCGATTTCGCCTGCGTCCGAGCAGTCATGTTCAATTTGACAAAGACAATACCGTAAATTCTCGATCGAATTCGAAATCACAACCTACGCTACCTATTCAAAAAATATCTAAACAATCCACATTTCATGGGAAAGTCCAGCACCAAGAAATTCTTCATTCTTAATTAATAACTTTTTTCAACGGATTTCCCAATTTTTCAGTCACATTACAAATGATCGTTAAACTTAGAAAAAGTAAAAATAATGAATTTTCGGTGGTTCTCCTACAGTACGCTATAGATGCTCATGGTGTATAGTATACATATTCATGGCTGCAAATCACCTTTTGACGTTGGTAATATTAATCCTGGAAAAAAAGAAACGCGGCGGCTAACTGCTATGTTGTCTTATTTTAGCACCATATACTACTTTGTTTGATCTGAAAAGTAATTTGGTGAATCTTTTTGATTTATAAAAGTTTCCTAATCCTTGTGCTTGTCTCATTAGTAATTTGGCATTAGAGCCTTAAATCCTTTCAAACACACACGTGATTTACTGCTGTTGCTCCATGGTTCTGGTTACATAGCATTGAGCTGTGGCCCACTGAAGAAAACTTTCGAATCCATAATGGTACCTGCTGTATCGACCTAAAATGTTGAAGGCTAATTAAAATAGTCTGACATTCGGACATTGCCTGGTACTGCGTATGCGTGCCGCAAATGTCCCCTTGGCATAGGTCAACGTCATGGATTTTTCGTCATTTTTGAATGTTCATGTCAAATTCATATTAGCGTTTTTCTCATGACAGTTATTATACCAGTTAGTCAGTACTTCTAGGTTTAGCCCGCGTCAAAGTAGTCATTTTCAATTTGACCTTGTTTAAAAAAGACAATGCAGCAAATTCTCGAACGGAATCGAAGTTACGACCCTCGCTGCTTATTCCAAAATACCTAAACAATTCAGATTTCTTAGTAAAGTCAAGCATAGAGAAATTCTTCATTCTTAAAACATATTTTTTCAAAACAATTTTCCAAATTTTTGTGTTACAGCACAATTACAAATGACCTCAAAACGTAAAAAGGTAAAGTAACCTGTTTACGTTGGTAATATAATCCTGAAAAAAGAAATTCTATGAAATGATGTGTTGGCCTTTTTTGGCACCTTTTACCACTTTCTTTGCTCTGAAAGGTAATTTGGTGAATTTTATTGATTTATAACAGTCTCCTAATCCTTGTCCACCTCTCATTCGTAATTAATTGGCATTATAGCTCTAAATCCTTTCAAGCACACAAGTGCTTTGCTGCTGTTGCTCCATCGTTCTGGTTACAACGTATTTAACTTCGGTCAATTTAAGACAACTTCCAAATCCAGTTGGTTAATCAGTCGCAACTTCACATATCTGATCGATGCAGTCATGCAATCGTCGACCAAGCCATACTGTCGGCGATTTTTTAATTGGGTATTGTGAGCTAAACGAGGATAGGGACTTATACACAGATCTACAACATTTTCCAAAATCCTGTAAGTCAAGAAGGGCTTATTGTTATACACAAACAGGGGCTTGGACGAATTGGGTACTTGTTGAGAACAAATGTCTCGTGTTAATTCTTATTAACGTAACATGAGTGAATTATGTTTCCATTAACAAAAACTGGAGTCTTGTCATTGATAAGACAGTTCAGTTTCTTGTTGAAGAATGTGATTAATCAGTTCAGTTTGATTGTATTTGTCAATATATTTATTTAATGGTACTTGCTCTATTGACCTACGAAGTTGAAGGCTACATAAAATAATCGCGCAATTCTAACATTGCCTGGTACAACGAATTTGTGCCGTAAATGTCCCCTTGGCATAGGTCAACGTCATTGACTTGTCGTCTTATTTGAAAGTACATGTCAAATTCATTTTAGTGTTTGTCGCATTTAGATCTAGATAAGACAATCCTGTTGATTGTCAGTGGATCCGAAGTCACAATGTACGTCACCTACTCAAATGACAAAAACAATCCAGGTTTCTTAGGCAAGACCAACACAAAGAAATTCCTAATTCTAAATTCTCCATTGTCTTCAAAAGATTTCCCAATTTTCATCACAGGTCCATTTGCGGTTTAACCAAAAATGTAGGCACAATGTGCACCTATCAAACCATAACAAAAGGTCAAATGCAATACCCAAGTACAAAGTTAAAAACTGTCAAGGTTTTCGAAGTGTGGCAGCGTCAAACCCAGGAGGTCAGCTAAAATTAGAAAACTGTAAGGGGTACATGCCTTCTTTTTTAAAACAGAACGGAGGGATTTACAAACTTTGCTAAGCAGCCTCGTTTCAGTGTACAGAAATATTCCAGGGAAAAGGTCATTCCCCGCATGTTTTCATTCTGAAGTTCATTTAGAGCTCTAAGATAACTATACTATTGGACTTTTTTCTGTTATTCAAGGAACAGAAACAAAACTGATGTTGGGAAATTAGTATAGAGAAACAGAAATGAAAAACACCTTCAATCTTTTATCATATATGTAATTAATCAGTTTTGATATCTGAATGTGATGAATAACAACTAAAGTTTTAACGGTCCCTACATGGCCTCACATTAAGGTAATTATCGTTATATAGTCTTTCAAAATACAGTTTTTCACTGGAAAAATGGGGAAATCCTAAAAGGTTTGCTTTAGTGATACATTTTGTACACAGTTCTGTTATTAAGCTTAAAGTTGAACATCGATGGACTAAGGGGAAGATTGGATAAGTTTAAAGCAGCTGTATACTATGTACTCAGTGAATGACTGTAAGGCAGGGAAACAGAGAGAGAGAGAGAGAGAGAGAGAGAGAGAGAGAGAGAGAGAGAGAGAGAGAGAGAGAGAGAGAGAGAGAGAGAGAGAGAGAGAGAGAGAGAGAGAGAGAGAGCTATTTCAGCCAATGTTTCAGTACTACATGTACATGTGGCATGTAAGAGCCAGAGATGAAAGAAAAACAATTGCATTTAAGTTTTACAAGAAACGGGACACTGTGTGGACTAGACTCTGAGTAAGAGCAGCGTTTTGGAAAAAAGGTCTTTCCACGATGTGTTTGTGGTTACAAATCTAAAATACGTACCTGTAGAGACCATTTCAATCGTTGACTATGAAATCTTATTCCAACTTAAATATATTGTAAATGTAACATACATAATAATAATTAATGCAAACAATAAAAAATAATGAAATCTCTGCATTTTGAATGTTCTTATGCAATGCCGTGTCCCAGGGTGAACTCATATAATGTTGAACATCTTAGGGGGTCATTATATTTTTCGTGGTCAGGAGGGTTACTAATAAAACACGTGACTAAAACTCCATTCGGCATCTCGGATCGTGACCGACAGGGCACTCTTAATCACGTGACGACATATGACTGCTTTCATTGGATGTAAATGAGTAGTAAAATAAGTAATAAGGTCACCTGAGTCAATATGTAAAATAGGCGAACTGCTTATAAATTGACTTTCTTACAACTGAAGAGCAATCGAGCACACGGAACAGTCAGAGTCACTACAACACTGTTGAGTCCGGCTTGGTAAAAGCAGACCCCTCTTCATCAATCAACAGAGACCAGATACGTTATTGTACCAGCAATCAATTACAGGTAAAATCTATTTCAAGGTATGTACTTAATTCCTATGTGACTACAAATTTCCGAGCTTTCAGAGAAGCAAGTTAGAAACACAAACAGAAAGGCAGGAGAGAGAGAGAGAGAGAGAGAGAGAGAGAGAGAGAGAGAGAGAGAGAGAGAGAGAGTTATTATCGACGTGGTATTATTGTCATTGATTCATACTTGCAAATATTATTGACGATGATAAGAGATATGTGCGACCTACAATGAAACAGATACATGAAAGAATGTGGAACTCAAAGCTCAATTACTGGAGAAAAAGGGGTACTTAAATGTGTAATATTGAAGCAGGAAGATGCATCAAAATATTACTTGTACATGCAGTTTTCTTGATTAATCAAGCTGGAAAAATAATCCCCCGTAAACAAAGGGCGAAAACTTCCCAAATGTGCACATAGACTATTATCCTTTGTTACTTCTGAGCAGGTATTAAAATGTGTCGAATAATGATAGGAAACTTTTGCTAGACCAGAATCAAGTCTCAGATTCAAAACTGTTTTGGTGAAGGGGTTCATCGAAGTACTGGACATAGCTAATCAAAAAGCAAACTATTCGAAATGAGAAGTACAGTTTAACTTCAATCTGCCTGTGAGGTTCGGATGGAAATTAGTAAATTAATCATCTTTCGACCATGGTTATCGAAAAGCATTTACTATTTGAAAAGCTTTCCAAATATTCACCACGCTCTTGTGTAGTTGTAGCCGAAAAGACGCATGTCGTGCGAAACGAGGGAAGATGGATTAAATATAATGCGGAATAAATCAATACTGTATACATCCCGTTCAGTTTAAATTCCTACGACAAATAAAATAGCTGCCAAAACGTAGATATGATTATAGTTTTGGTCATGTGGCTTTTTATTATAAGCTGAATGGTAGAGTACAAGAAAAATCGATTTAAGTACCATTCCCTTCCTTATTTTTGGAAAGGCAGCCTAATTCTCATCTCAAGTATGGTTTTAAACAGAGTAGCTGCGTGTTTGAGATCTGATTCCATTCACACGAATCATCTACATGTTCACAATAGAGGACCTGCTCGGGTCTTAAAAGTCAAAGTACAAATCTCAGTTGTACTTTGAAGTCAGTTAAGAGAAAACAAATTGCCAACGAAGAATACGTGCTCCCCTTAACCTGAAAGTCAACATTTTCATTTATTCCAGAACCGTAGTAATCACTCTTGGCCTTCCTTTGTCCCGAGGAGATATTCCGAAACCCGAAGATGGAAAAAAACGGTACGTATTAGTACATTAGCTACCTCACAAAAGTTTCGCAAAAAACAAAAACAAACAAACAAAAAAGTTTCACGCTGCTGAAGCGATACATAGACATCTTTAAAGTAATAATTTTTGTGGCTCGTTCAGATTTTTTGTACGATGTGAAATGAAGTGGAGCTTCGTAATCAATCTCACACTTTGTCTATATATGGTGTGTAAACTTTGAGGCCAAAGGTGATGTATGGCTACTAGACGTTTATCAATTTGGAACAGTTGTAAGCAGGGCTGTCTTATATAGTGAAGACATCATGATACAAATCTGATAAACTAGACCGAGCACTTCTTGATCACGAAGAGATATAGGCATTAAGCACTTAGTTGTATTAGAATGCTCGTGTCTAAAGCATGTATACAGAATGCTCCCCCTGGGTCTTTTAATGCTGTTAATGGCAATTATACAAATATAACAGACTGGCAATAAGAAATGTTATCAGTCCAAGAACTTTCTTTTAAAATTTCCATCACCATCATCACAGTACCAGCGTCATCTCCATTTCACTTATTTTCCTCCCAGATTTCCAGTATGCAATCGTCGGAGCAGGTCCTGCCGGTGTTCAGATGGCCTATTGCATGGAGAAAGCCGGCAAAGACTACATAGTCCTAGAAAAAAACGATTGCCCTGGGTCATTCTTCAAAGTACATCCTCGTCACCGTACACTGATCTCCATAAACAAGAGATTTAACTATTTCCCTGAGAAAGAGTTCAATCTCCGCCATGACTGGAACTCGCTCCTCTGTGACGATATGGCCTTGCAATTTAAGAATTACACTGAAGAACTTTTTCCGCCAGCTGATGCCCTCGTCGAGTGAGTATTAACATTTTCGCCAGTCTTCACAGACGAATAGACAGACGATTTTATACCTGATTTTCTACATCGTCATCAAAATAGCACAATCATAGAATCCAAAGGGCCTGGGATTAGATTTCTCACACGAGTTGGGGATATCCCCCAACGAGTGTGAGAAATCTGATCCGAGGTCCTTCGTGTGTGAGATTCTTTTTCTCACATGACAATACACCGCTTTCGTACAAGTGCATTTATACACAGTGTGGGACGATATTCTGAGAGTGTGGAATCAATTTTTCCCACACCGTCGACCCAACATTCCCAGTTGCTAGAAATTTGAGAATCTCATTTTCCAGGCTGTCAAGTGCATCTCCATGTGAGAGATCGTTTTTGGAACCTCAGAGAAAAAAGACGATGAGCATGATCCTTTACAAGGGCAAGAGGAAAGCAAAATGAATCTGTGCTTTCCTCTAACCGTTACAAAGTAATAAACGTTAATGGTCGCCCCTTATTCCTTCAATGAAATAAAATGCACTTCTGTGTTTTATGAAGAAACTGGAGGATACAAACGGCCTTTATTTGTTTCATTCAATTTCTAATTGTCATATATCGTTATATGCCACATTATATACCTGTCTTACGGTTGTGTGTGTCGCGTTCGCTTCAACGAAAGCCAGTTTTATCTTTGTATGTGGTTGTTACTTTATTACATACAAGTTCATTTCCCATCGTCCGTTGCTGCAATAAATGATTTGCTACAGTGAATAATGTTTCGAACTTTGCTTGCGTAAATCCTTGTGTGCATGCATATCTCTCTGACAATAGACACTGGGGCCGCTCAGCTTTATATTCCATGTTCGATACGTTGATATCATGAATTATGAAACAATAAAGACTATCAAAACTTACCAAACATGCTTTTAATCCAATGATTTCCTGTAATATTCCCTTGGGAGAAGGGCAGAGATCGGTTTGCGTAAGCATAGAATACCTCCACTTGCAAATCCGCGGACAGTTTTATTGCATATCATGTTCATGTTATCTCGTATGCGAGTTGATTAATTTACTTTGTAATAGTATATTTAACCACAGCGTTACCTCATGACATATTGTACTTATGTCTTTGCCCACTGTGTGCACCTCATTTTATGCTGGTATTCTATCTTTATGTGCTATATTCTCGTCATCATGTGTTGGTCTATGGCCTTCACATATTGAGTCCGCTTCATCATATATGCTGGTCTTGTGGCAATACATGACAGGTTCACCTTAAATGTCATTGTTTTCAATCTTTACGTGTCCGGTCAAGGGTAGCATAATCAGGTTCTGTCTGAGTATGCTGGTTACTTCATCATGCGCTTCACTATATCATGGTTACTCTACCCCACTTGGTTAGAGTAACGCTGCGACTGCACGCCGATCTTGTTTCTTTATATATTGCACATGATTCATTAAATGCCTGCATACGTCCTTACACACTTCATCGAATCAACGACATTTTCAGGTCAACCATTCTTTGATACATACAAATCGCAGAAAGATTGTTGATATATTTCTTCTGTATTTGGAATCTGTTTTTGCATTAAATACTTTGTTCTTGGAGTTACAAGGTTACACTTTTCTATCGTGTACAGAAAGTGTTGAGTTTTTTCTAACTCAAATCTAACATTCAAGCCTGAAAAAATACGACATTTCCAAGAATCGGAATTTGGTTTCAAGATCCAACGTCAAAATCTTCTCATTTTTGTGAAATCATTTCAATGCAAATGATTCTCTTTGCCATAAAAATTCTATCTTTTCGTTTTATAACATTTTCCTGAAAAAGTATCAAAACTAGGGGTTACGTCCTTCAGAGCGCTCTCTCTCTCTCTCTCTCTCTCTCTCTCTCTCTCTCTCTCTCTCTCTCTCTCTCTCTCTCTCTGCGTGATTTTTAATATGAATTTGTAAATTTCACCACTATGATTTTTATGTCATTTAATTTCTAGGTACATGCACGACTACGTTGAAAAGTTTAATCTCAAAATTCGCTACAACACAGACATCGTCAATATCCATAGGGAGGCTGTTTTGGATGGCAAATTCCGTTCTCGCTTTACACTTACTGACAGTGAGGGAAACAAGACGACCTGCAAAGTCCTGCTGATGGGTACCGGTCCTGTCAAACCCCATGACCCTGACATCGAAGGTATTGAACATGCTGTCTCATACCACGACCATTCAATCGACCTAAAAGAGTACGAAAACAAGAAAGTGCTCATCCTTGGTGGAGGAAACAGCGCTTTTGAAGTAAGTGCACTTCTTCAATCGGAATACAGTAGTGACCACTTGAAGCAATCGCATGCCGTTTAATGTATCATTATCAGCTATATCCTGTACTCTGACAGCTAGTTGCGTCAAAATGCATGCCCCCTTGCAAGGGAAGTTCATATTTCACTTAATTTGCACAGCTGTTACAGTATTTGTACATTTAAAATAATATGTACAGCTAACACGTCTGCATTATTAGCCAAGGTTTTGGAGACAAAAATTCTATTAATTGACACTTAAAAATTCAGAAGTTGATCTATTTTCTGAACTGGAAATGTTTCGAGTGGGGCAGATTAATAATTGATGTATAATTTGCCGCTTGTCTCTTTTAGACAGCAGATCATTTGGCCGGTAGCGCTGCTCTGATTCATATGTGCACTAGGAGGCCTGTTAAACTGGCATGGGACACCCATTTTGTGGGCAACTTGCGTGCTGTTAACAACTCCATATTGGACATGTACCATCTCAAATCCCTCCATGCACTGCGTCAATGTGACACCCTTAAATTCATCAAAGGAGACGACGGCAAGATTTCTCAGGTCTTCAACATTGAGCTACCCAATTGGGATCCACCAGGCACCGGTACATTCACGGCCGAAGGATATGACAAAGTTATCCTGGCAACTGGATGGAAGTTCATCAATATTGATATGTTTGATGACAGCTGCAAACCAGGTAAATAGATCTGATTCCTGCTTCCTTCACAATTGCTGAAATTTGAGGTGAAGAGTAACATAAGTATAAGGAAGGTTAGGGCCGAGCGACATCGTATTACTCACTGCAATTACACAGAAATGCGACTGTTCAGATCTGGAAAAACAAGGGACATTGGTGTCTAGAACTTTAGCGATTACATATATTGAAATAACTTACGAAAGGAAACTCAAAGGGTGCAGATTGAAGCTTATAGTTTGCTCAGTGATGCAATTTTGTGTATCATTGTGACCTTTTTTCATTTGTACAGACACACACACGTTGGGCAGATACCCTGTCCTTGACGAACACTGGGAGACTACTGTACCTGATCTTTATTTCATCGGCACTGCAATGCAAGCACGAGATCGCAGAGCAGCTTCGGGTTTCATCCATGGTTTCCGTTACAATGTCCGCTCGCTATCTTATATGCTCGGTCTGCGCTACGACGGTGACGATCTCTGGAAGGAGGTGTTTCCAACACTCAACGCTGACGAAATTGCGAAGTTCATGATTAGTAAGTGTTATTGTATTTGTTTGAATTGTGCTCTTTCCTTTCCACTGGCCAGATGTGAGCAGAATATGATTGGATAATTTTTTCATCTCAGTATCTTCATCCTTGCCGAGTGCGCCCTCATGAGTGAAACGAGTCCTCAACGATCTCACCGGGAACATCGATGTGACTTCGCTCGGAAATTAAGCTGGAGATATTCTGCCTTATATGTATACTTAAAGACATATTTTCACCAGTTTTCTTATTTATTACCTTGTTTGATTAACAGTGAAAAACATGTTTATCCTAAACAGAAATTCAATGGTTGTATTCAATTGACTGACACTATATTGCCTCCTCTTTCCAGATCGTATCAGTCTCTCGTCGGCGCTTTACCAGCTTAATCAGGGATTTATGTGCGATGTTGCAGTCTTTAAACCAGAGGAAGGTCCGAAACGAGGTATAGTTTTTCAACTCTTTTACACTCCTACTCGCACCTTTTAGATATCACTTGTTTCTTCTCTATAGCTGACAGATGCGAAAAAAATGAATGTCCATTGTCGATTTCTTGATTGAAAACTTTGCGCTCGTAATGAATATATTTCTTTATGTTATGTATAACGACATAAACGCCCCGCTGTAAAATTATTTAGAATATTTGTCATGTTTTCAGACGGAAACGAAACCATGAAGGGCACTCTGCAATACTATTATGAACTGCCTCATGCCTGGGTTTTGAAGAATGACTATTTCATGAATCAAGAAAACATGATGATCATAACCATTGAAGATGGTCATCACAGGTAAGATTCTTCCAGTTTTGCGAGATTGAAATTCAGGTGACTGCACCAGTTCAATTTTATTTCGAGGCTCTCTTACCAGAAAGCCTTAATACCCAAGTTAAATGGAGAGATTTGAATCTCACATTGATCTTCCTGAGTGTTCGCAGCATTTTACGTACCAATCTAAGGCGACATAGCGCACAGCGTCTCCCATGGTCCGTAGACTGCGTTTGACGACTGAAAATTCGCGTTCATTTTGACTCAGATCCTTGCAGAATGTCAGTTCGCTTGGTTTAATTCCTGAACGTCACTGGCGAATACTGGTTTGGTTTTTTGGTTTGAAGAAAATTTTAAACCACCAGCTTCGATGGTTATTTTGTTTCACGCATGAAATATCAAGAAATTGTGCAAAATACTGAAACGAATGCGAATCTTTCATGATTGAGATGGAACACGTTCATTACTATTCAGCCGACTTTTGAGCCAAATTCTCATCGCAACTTTTTTTCTCTCAATAGATTTCCAAATGCAAGCGTGACTGATTTCTTCCAGCCTGGTGACATGAATCCACGTAGTTGCAAATGCACGGCTTTTCCACAGGGCGCCTTTCGCTCGTACAAAAATGGCACCCTCACAGAGGAACTCCATATTTGTGGCTCCCTTGTTGTCAGGGCTGACAAGAAGATGTTTACTGGGGACGCAAATCCAGAGCGTTTCACTAACAAAGTCAAGAACCTTCTTCACAGACAGGTATTCACCGGGTTCATATTATTCTAAGATTAATATTCATGAATACTTGATATTGGTTTATTCAATTCATGCATACTTAAAAGTGTCTTCATCGTAGTAGTTGCGAGCCATAATTTTTAGCCCGTTTCTTCAAACAATGATGCTTGTAAATTTATTACAGTGAGTGCAGAATAATCATCTCTATCAAGTTTACGTTTTGTCTTCTTTTCTTTACATTGAGTAAAAACTGCATTAATCTGGAAACTAGTTATTTGAACCATAATGCTGACAAATGTGCCGTGCGAAGCCATTTGTATTCATCGCCGCCGGAGTCATGTTAAGGACACTAGATCTTAGACTAGTCTACATGTAAGCTTCGTTTGCTAGTGTTATTTCCGTGCACTTGAAAGACATTTACGGTAGAATGCACCGGGGACAGACATTCGGACTCTCATACCACTCGGGGGGGGGGGGGGGGGCCTCGTTTCAAACTCTTGGTGTAAAATATTCATCTTTGTTTTCGAAAATCGAAAATTTATTTTTCTCCAAAGAGTTAGCACAGGAATGACTTCCATTTTGAATTTCAGATATCGGCAATTTTTGTCTCTCTTGTACCAAAATCTGTAGGGTGATCCTCCATTACCATTCTTGATTTGGTTAGAGAAAAGTTGAAAGTTTTATTTAGGAAAGTTCGAGCAAAATTTTAAGTCATTCACTTTCGAGGAGCGAAGTACCTTAAAGGTATACAGTTACCTGTAATCTGAATATGCCCATATATGGTCAAAGGGGCGTTCCTTGGTATTCAAAATGCCCATGTGAGGGCGCTGTTTTTAAAAAGCGGCCACCCGCTTAAAACCTGTGATTGGTTAGATTTTCTCTTTCCATGGTAACAGTGGCAAAATTGGAACAGGTGACAGTGTACCTTTAACCGGTATTGTAATTTCATTAAAGGTGAGAGTGGGTGACAGATATTCGGACTCGTAAATATTCACAATGCATTTTGGTCTGTCACTTGTGGGGCTCATTTTGAAGCTCAGTTGGCAAATAAAGTTTTAACAGGCCGCTTTTTGTGAAAATCGAAAATTTTATTTTCCCACTAAGAGTTAACACAGAGATGGAGGCCATTTTGAATTCCAAGTGTTGGTTAAAGTTCGGTGATATTTGTTTCAGGGACAATTTTTTGCACATGATACCCCCTCCCCCGATTTGCATTCCTTTTTTTTCCGAAAGGCAATGGTTTAAAGTTTTCATAAGTAAAGTTTGGGCAATAGTTAAGGTAAACTACCTTAGAACTGATATTAATACATCTGTAAAATGCGTATTCACACTTAAGAACCAAGTTGAATCAATAAAAATAATAGTATTTCTCATATGTAAATGGTTTGAACAATTTAGGGAATGTGTCGTGACCCTTAGGCTAATCCCTGGGTCGTTCAAATTGGTCTGAAATTACCAGGACGTGTTGTGAGCTTGTGATATTCATCGCCAAATCTTATTTAAGTTACAATCACAGATGATTAGACAAGGATTACACATTGTTTACTGTGTCAAGGCTAACGATTTCAATTTTGAAATCATATACTTTTTGCCATTCTGAACAACGGATGGACGATAAACACAAGGTTACGTTTGTCTCTTTCAGCTTGGTATTGGCCGTGGTGACCATTTCGAAAGACTCTTCCCCGATGAAGAATGGAAGAAGGTTTACAGGCCATGGACAGCCGAAGAGATTGAAGAGAGGCGAATGCAAGAGATGGCAAAGAAGTCGATGACATTCGAGTGTAAACTTGGTATTTCCTCATAAAAATCCAGTTTAAAATGAAGGAAAAAACAAAGAAGAAAGTTATGATAGCCATTTGATCATATTATCATAGTAGATATCTTCAGAACAAATACGAAATTTATTATGAATCAATAAAAACTGTAATTTATGGCATAAAAATCGCACTAATAAATAACTTATAAATAGCTGTATATTTAAGCAAAAAAATTGAAATATTGACTTATCCTCAAATGAAAAATGTCTAGATAGAAATAAATGCTATAAGCTTAGTCTACAAAGAAAAGTATACAAAGAAAATAGTTACTATAGTCTGAGAAAGTCCATTTGTGGTCAGTAGGGAGACAAATTTCATAGTCTGCATGGCAAATAAATGTATTATGCACAGAAACAAATTGATGGTCCAACCAACAATAAAATTCATTTTTGAACCTGCAGAGTAAAACAAATTCTAAGTTAGCACTGAAAATAAGAGACACATAGTCTGCACAAATAATAAACGTTATAGTGGATAGAGAATTAAAGTTGAGTCTGCTGAGAAAATACAATTCATAATTTGCAGAGAAATAAATTTCAAAGTCTGAACAGGGTTTATTTGTACATGTCCCTTCAAATAATGAATGTCTACCAGTCATTGTTCAGTAAGTATTACAGATGAACCTCAAATCAACCTAGAATTGACTGTTTGATGAATTTTCATTGTAATGGAAGCCTCATTATGATAGAAACCAATAAATCCACTGCAGAATCAAACAAATATCTCTTCATTGTATTCACTAACACTTATAATTCTGTTGTCTTTGGCTATAACGTTTGGGTTAGAAGAATGAAGTTATGTGTTCTTTGGCAAAATGTTTCATCTGCCTTGAATTTAAACATAATAGTAAGATATTATTTGGTTTCATTTCACAGCCCTGTATGGGGCGACATCAAAAGTTCAATGTAGGATAAAAAACTTAAATCTGCAATCAAGCTAACCAGGGCAGGGCAGGTTGTGCATGTGTCGAAAAAAAATGCTGGCTTCAACATGAAAGTGTAAATTTTTACCTTAAATCAATTTGTCGGAAAGAAACTTTTTCGGGTAAAACACCTAACCAACCCCCCAACTAAAAGGAATAAGTTTTTTATCAGACATTGAACTTTTGACATTGCCCCTAAGATGGTATCTGGTATCAACCTGGTATGACAGCATACATTTTTTTCCCTCAGATAGAATACACCTCAGGGACAGATATTTGGACTCTGTCCGTCTTACCACTTTGAGGGATGTGACTGGTGTCATGGACAACACTCTTCATCTTGCATCAATCTAAACTATTTCACAAAAGCTGAAAGGCACAGCAAGCCATCCATTTTATCAATTTAATTGGGAGTTTGAGATAGGTGTGCCTGTACTTCACCAGAAATAAAAAAAATGGGGAATATGGTGTACATAAAGCATTCTGATGCAATCAAAACAGGCTCTCTGACATCAGAATGTAGCACGATCTACAGAGGAAACACCAAACACAGACAAATTTTGAAAATTTTTATCTCCTCAGTGAATTATTGAGACTGACCTGCAGATTACTTGCGCATGTGTAGGTAGCTTTTACTGATTGATAAATCCTGCATCTTTACCTTGTCTATACTCATTTGAGGATTGAGGAGACCACCTTTACTCTGATCCTTTTACTTTCATGTTTTATATTGTCTGTCTCCTTTTCAGATGGCCATCAATTCTTTCCCAAAACTCATTCCAAACACCCAAGAAACAAGACTTTCTTACCTAGTAGGCATTTCATGCAACAAGAGGCTCAATTTCCTTGGCAATATCAATACATATACATGGATCTGAGGCTACATGAACCAGTGTAACATAAAATTCCTTTTGAGCCAGAGCTCTGACTTTTCTATGCTCCCTCACTCTGCAAAACCACTTAAGGTAGCATGTGCCTCGAAGTGAAAGACTTACATTTTCACTCAAAATGTCCTCAAGGAATCATTCAACCATGTTCTTACCCAAGATTATCGATAGTTGAAATTAAAAATGGCCACTATCCATGAGTTAACTCTATGGAGAAAAATAAAATTTTGATTTTCGAAAAAACTGAGACAGTGAAAATTTTTCTTTTACAAAGAGCTCTAAAACGAATCCCAACAAGTGGTAGAACAGAAACAAATTACAGAAGTTTGATAGTCTGAATATCTATCCCTAAGGCACATTCTACCTTAAGGTAGTACGCGCCTCGAAAGTGAAAGACTTAAACTTTTGCTCAAACTTTCCTTGAGGAATCTTTCAACCATTCTCTTTCAAAATCAAGAAAACCGGGGTCACCGTGGAAATTTTGGTACTAGGGAAACAAATAACTCAAGAATTACCAATATTTAAAATTCAAAATGGCCCCCATCCCTATGTTAACTCTATGGAGAAACATAAAATTTTCGAATTTTGAAAAACTAAGCCAGTGAAAAACTTTCTTACATCAAGAGCTTTAAAATCAACCCCCAAAGCTGTATATCAGGAAAGAATTGTAAAAGTTTGAGAGTCCAAATTTGTGTCCCGGAGGCGTGTTCTACCTTAATGCAAAGAAGCAAACTAATTTCTGACAAGGCAAAATGCTTCACAGATTGACATCAATGACAGGTATTAGATCAATGAAACACTCCCTACAGACTTTTCAGTAATAGAGAGAGATAAGCAAAGAAGTGTTTTACTTCATGATTTTGCACAGTGGACAGTTTATCAAGGCGTTTCTCCAGACAACAAACTGCATGCACACCACATATTGAAGTATGACAACTGGTTTAAGTTTGTTGATAGTATTATCTCCTGAGGGAGAGGGAATTTCAAACAAGTAGTAAAAAGATGAAAGTCATAATTGTTTAAATCAGCCAGTTAAAAAACCATAAGTACAAGGGGAGTGTATGGTGTACAGGCAGTCTTGAAGCAGCGGTCACATTCAATGTTACACGGTGCAGAAAATTATTGTTAAATTTCCTTACAGTCTGAAACTTTCATTTTTATCCCTACCTTACTATGGTATGTAATTTGCATATAGATAATGACTAAATGATAATAATACAAAGACTAATGAGAACAATTTGTCAAATTTCATGGCAATCCTAATGGTATATAAGTGAAGTACCATACAGCTTAATCAAAAAGCTGCCGGCTGTTTTTAACAATGAATGTGGTAATCAAACTTGCTGTAACTTGAATCCGTCAACATATATGACAGATATTCAAACATTTTTATAACTATAAACATCAATGAATAGGAACATATGAATTTGCATTTGCTGAAAATCTTTAAATGCTATGACTAAAAAATAAAAGTTGCAATCAAAACCACATCAGAACTTCAAATTCTTGCGTGTCATCAAAGTAACTTATGACAGTATTAAACATATCCAACAGTATGTAATTATGAAAAGATTGATGATAAATACAATCCTGTGATAAGTAAAATGCTTTTCAATGGATTTCAAATATTAATAATCAAATCTTTTCTGACATCAAAGTCACTTTCACTTAAATATAAGTAAAATTTATAACATTATGGCCCTGTCAAATCTATTTAGCCAGCGTACGCCAACATATGAAAAATTTGGTGAAGACACTGAGCATACGTCGAATACATTATGGGTAAGTTTTGTACAAGTTAAGAGCACGCCGAAGCATACTGGTATACGTCGTAGTACAGCGAGGTCATAAAAAACTTTTGTGCATGCACAAGTTTTCGACGTATGGCAGTATGTGGCTCATAGGTCCTGCACACGTAGGCCATAAGTTGTAGGTAGGTTATGCGCTCGTTGACACACATTGGCACATGTTACTTGTAAGTTACTCGTAAGTCGAAATGCGTCGAGAGAATTGTCTGGCAAATCCAAAACGTATTTTTAACCAATGAGTACGGTATGAATATGCTATGTATACACCCAAAATTGAAAAACACATCGAGAATTTTGATACGTCGGCATATGCTGGCTAAACCATCAAGGTGTGACAGGGCACTTATACAAAGGCTACATCTCAAAACAGCACATCTTTTTCCCCTATCCTACTTTGGAAAGTCTTGAGAATGCCCTCCTTTTTAATCAATGGAGAGTATCTTTGGATTCATAAAAAATTTAATGATGTTTAGATGTTTTCATCGATCTTCTTATGTTTGGAATATTGATTCCTGACTTTTTTAATGAGAAGTCTGATAATTTTCTTCTTGCTTCCACACTTCTTGAAACTTTCTGAAATTGAGGAACAGCAATATTATGCACAAATCAGTAGCCTGAATTTTGAGACTTGGAATAATGGATGAAAGGAAATTGACAAAGACAAAATGAAAACCTAAACAAAAAAGATGATGAAATATGCAGTATGTAATTGGCATTTTGTTGTGACGATAAAAAAACAAAATTATTAGCAGTTTCCTTTTACCACAGTAAATGATATTACATAATATGCTACACACACAACCACATTACTAATCATTTGCACATTGGCTACTCAGTGAGACGACAGCTTGTTTGAGGAAGAAAATCTTTATCACTGACTTAACAGTTGTGTAATTCCTCTTAATTGGTGAAATTGACAAAAGCATATTTTCATTGTTAGTAGACTTGAAAACATGATGCATCTCCCATTCATGTGAGGTTTCAAAATTATGCTGTGATATATGTACATGACAAAAACAAATGTTACAGTATATCTATGAAGAAGACCAACAGGATTGAAAGTGTAGTTGAATAGTCTCAGAATGTGTTCCTTTTGTGACATACAGCTATTTATATGTATTGAACATACTTTGTCCAGCTTCACAATATTGCTTATAAGAATAATTTGGTTCAGTTTTACTCACGTATTCACTTTCCATTGGGCCACTTGTAGTGATGGAACTTGAGCAGCTCCAAAAGTCATCTTCATTTTTAGACATATTGCTCCTGTGCTCATCTATAGGACTCTTCATAAAAACTAGATATGAAAAGATGAAAACTTGTTTCTGTCAAAGTTGTTGGTAGGGAACTAACTTCCTTTCCATAACTTTGTAAGAAGATGCCAGAAGGATTGAAGAAAACTGAAAGTAGAGTAATTTCTTTAAAACAGCTAATTTCTATAAAGCAACATATTCTTCAATTGATTTGCTCTGTCCAGATAACTGAATGATTTTTTAATTGAGATAAATCATAAAATTGTCATGTAACATTTATTTTTCTTGCAACATTGCAAGCATGCACTCCAGCATCTACCTACCAGGAGAGTCAGGAATTACAAATGTGAAGGTCTCTTGTGAGCTCTCCTCAGAATCTGAATAGTGAGTTGATGTCTTCAAAATGTTACCTTCTGAAAAAAAATTGGAATAATCATTATGCCAGAACATATACCTGTACATCAGAGCAAAGCATATGAAAACATATTGGGATCTGCAACATATCAATATTTTGATTTACTGAATTTTAATCATACCTAACATGCATATGATCTATGCAATCTCTTACCATAAAATTACTGCATATCCATTCGGGTCTGGCCATGAAAATTTGTGCTCATAAGATTTGAATTAGGCAGTCTCCTTTATAATCATTATATTGTGGTAATAATTCTATCATCAATGTTTGTGAGGATATGGAGTTACCCATTCAGCCACCACTTAATTGGAATGCAGCACCACAGTGTTGCAGAAGTATAAATGTCGCCCTCCATAGCTGATGTTCATGAGTAACTTTTGTTTTTGTGACAGTGTTAACCGTATATTTTCCAACAGCATACAATGATAATGAGGAAGAGAAATTTTACCTTCACTTATTCCATTTTTATTCTCTTTCATTTTTAATATAGACCTTGTACATACGTCCTTTGGACTGATTTGTGGCTTGTCTTTG
The DNA here is from genome assembly GCF_041260155.1 of Ptychodera flava. Taxonomy (NCBI): domain Eukaryota; kingdom Metazoa; phylum Hemichordata; class Enteropneusta; family Ptychoderidae; genus Ptychodera; species Ptychodera flava. Next base: position 34,676,776 of record NC_091933.1, read on the forward strand.
TTCAGTGGAGAGGCAAGTTGTGGTTGATTTTTGGATTGAAGACTGCCAGGTGTCCTTCTCCCTTGCTTGACATGTCTTTTCACTGTCATTGGAACTTCATCTTCTAGGTCCATGGCAGATTTATTTTCATCCTGCATCTGTAATCCTCCAGTGTAGCTGTTTTTTCTGTCCACTTTCCTGTGGCTAGGTATACTTGAGAAGGATCTGCTTCTCCCCATGGTTTTCCTCTCGTCATTGCCCTTCACTCTAGGATTACCCACTTGATCAGTAGTATTTCCTTCATCAGTGTACTCATACACTTTTATGGCTGAAGCCCTATTTGAAATTTTGTTATTTAGGACTGGCTCTTCTTTTTGAAGAGGTATTTGTTGACTTCCTTTTGCTATATCCTCTTCTTGAAATACTTGTGGCCTTGTTAAATTCCTGGCACTAAGTCTCTGCGATTTTCTTGTAGCATGTTCATTAGATTGAGTACTGCCTCCAATAACCCGTCTTCTCTTTTTAACACTACTTCTCAATTCAGTTGCATCCTCTTTGCTATCATCACAGTTTGCAGACACAACAGACTGTTTTACTTGCGGCATTACGGTTGCAACCGGAGATTGCTTCGCTTTTGCTCTGGCTGCCCCAGCCCATTTGGTACCGCTCTCTGTAGTGGGTGATGTCAGTGACACCGGAAGGGTCTGGCATAGTGATTGCGCCGGTTTATTTTTCAGAGGTTCAGTCGATATATCCTGCATAATTCTCATGTGTTGTTGATGACTATTTGAATTTTCAAAGGTGGTAAATTCATTCTGCACAAACTCAGTTGATTTGACTCTGTTTGTTTGAATATCTATGTTTGTTTTGTGTGTACTCAGTGCTGACCTAACATGCTGGTCGACTCCATATACAATTCTTCCATTACATGTATCTTTGCTATATATTGGTTGATATGGTGGTTGAATATAATCATTGTATCGTAAATCTACTTGATTATTATCTTGATGGCACATTGGATGTATACCTTGAGGAACGCTAAATCGATGATTTTCCTGTGATCTCAGTGAGGAAACATTAACACCTTGGTGTCCACTGTCAAATGAGTACCCATAGTCTGCATTGAGAGTTTGCTCTGATCTATTGAAATTTTTGTATTTAGGCAAGCTGGATGCTATGCCATTGCTCCAGGTATCTTTACTTGCCAAAGCATGGCTTTTATCCTGTTCCCGCTGGAATTTCTCTAGTTGTTCTCTGTTCAGCTGTTGTTGTTCATTGTAGGCTGTTTTCAAAGTTTCAATAACTTCCTTCTGTTGTTCTTGTTGGGCTTCTTCAAGTTGAGACTGAAGAAACTCTATTTTTGTATCTTTCTGCATGAGAAACAGAGAATATTCATTTTAGTAACTGAACAAAGCTGAATGAAGGATTGCAGACAAGAAATATCTTGCATTAACAACTGTTTTGTCATAAAGAAGCAATCTCAAGTAGAGTCACAGGGCATCTCTTTATATAAGGCACACTTAATACACTGTGATACTTATGTTGCATGTTTCTTTGTAAGGAACTGTTGGCATAACTACAGTACTGATACATGCCTGGTAATCATTCTTCTCTATTGTGCCTATGATAATATTTATGGCAAATTCAGTCTATATGGCATGTCATCTTATATCTAGGCAACAATATGACATACACCAATTTGTGAGTCATATCATCACACACAAACAGCTTGAGCATGTTATAATGAAAGTTATTTCACCCATGTCATTTTATCTTCTACAAATTTTAAAACTAAAGTGTATGCAAGTACTTATTTACCTTGAGGATTTTAAATTTGAACAAAATGAACAAGTTACCTTGAACTATTCTATTTGAGCACTGAACCAAAGAGAGGTTTGGAAATGTGATGATGACAAAAAGACGTCATCATGGGATAGTGATTACAACATGTAAAGGAAATGTCATATTCAAGTCATAGACAGTGTGCTGTCATTTAAAAAAATGTCAATCAATGAATTGGGTATTCAATCAAAAACAACTGTGTCACATAGGTAACCTTGTATCTTGGCACTTACCATGGCAATTATTTTCTCCAACTCTGCAACCTTTTCCTTTTCTTCATCCTTTGCTTGTAGTGTTTTCAGCAATGTTTGGAAGTAGGATGCCAAATCTTCATTGACTACATTAATATATGAAAATTATTTATCCTTTTTACATTTTTGGTTTGCTGTACCAACTAGACACTTAATGATCTAACTTTTGGTACATAATTTATAATGTAGTATACATTGATAGCACAACCACATATGCACGCCTTAAATGGGAAGTTACAGGACTGTGGGCGCACAACAGGGGCATTACTTGATGACACAGCCATTTGCATACACTTGGCGGGAGTTTCTGAATTCTCATAGCATCGCTTTGACAGTGTGATAAATTTGAATAATCATGATGGCCACTTTTGTGACATATTCAAAGAGGGGTCAAATGGTCGTACAGGGACCAAACACGGCACATCCGATCTGTAGCCTGGCTTTTTTACATTTGCATAGATTTACGATAATCCAGCTTTTATAGGGGAAGTTCCTGTTTAAGCGTCAGTTTGGTTTTGGAACACAGAACCTATATAAGTAAATACTAGGATTCTAGAAATTTTACAACCTTTAACTGTCAATGCTACACTTCAAATGCATAAGACATAGCAGTAACATGGTTTGTTCTCAACCTATGTCCTGGACATTCTATGAGACAAGATAGTGCAATTATAAGTTTTTGTTTTAGGCTATTAGAAACAAAAACACAGTTTTTTAAATGGAAATGGAGCATGAGATATGGGACAAGTCCTATTTACAAGATTATACCAACCACAAATTTGTTCAGTAATCAGACTCACTATGTGAAAGAAATGAATATAAATTCTCCGTAACAGCTAACCTATGATGTATGAATGAAATACCAAGTTGGTATATTTTCCAGTTGATTAAAATGAAGCAGGTGTATGAAAATGACCTGCTAGTTTGAAATGAAACAGTGTTATCACAAGTCCTGTATTCTAACATTAAAATTAGTTATGATGCCCTACCAGCCCTTTCCAAATATACAAGGTGGAAATTAAAATAACATGATTTCCAGCATCAGTAACAAATGAGTATATCTTAACCTTTCTTTATTAACTGTGCAGATTGCTCAGTTCCTTTTGCCATGTCCCTGTTCATGGTTTCCTTGATTGATTCTGCTGCTGCCTTGACTTCACCGACACAGGTCTTCATTCCAGTGAATATTTTCTGAATTAAGTCTCTGTTTGATTTTTTTCAAATACAGAAGACATACATTATATTATTCAACACACAGAAGTGTCAGGCTACTATCATGTAAACATAAGCATAAATCTTATTCATTCACGTTTTGTCACAAAGTTAAAAAATTCACAGAATTCGCCATTTACCATCACCAGAATTTACCAGAATTCAATGTTTTCAACAATCACTATGAGTTGACCCCTTTTAAGAAAGGGATGCACCAATAATAGGTCTGGAGTCTTTAAGGTAGAATGCGCCTCAGGGACAGATAGTCGGACTCTCTCATTCTTATCATTCTTTTCTGATATACCACTTGTGGGGTTCATTAAAGCTCTTGGAGAAAGAAAAACTTTCTCTGTCTTAGTTTTTTGAAAATCCAAATTTAATTTCCCCCATGGAGTTAATACAGGAATGGCAGCCATTTTGAATTTCAAATATAGCAAAATGTTACAAAATTCATTTCGCTAGTTCCACACTTTGCACAGTGACCCCCAATTTTTATTGTTGATTTGGTAAGAGAATGTTGAAAGTTTCATTCAGGAAAGTTTGAACAAAAAGTTTCACTCTTCCACTTTTGAGGCACATACCACCTTAAAATGCTAATCACCTTCAGAATTGAGTTACTGCTTCTAATAATTTTGAAACAATAATTATGATCACTGGTAAATTAAACATTAAACTACTGCACTGCCAAGTTCTCACATTTCCTCTCCAAACTGTCGATTGTCACAGTGGTTATAGAATTTATCATATTCAAATGATTTTGCTACTGTATTTATGAAAAAGATATACTTCCGTACTCTCTTTCGCTGAGTATTAAGTAACAGTGAGGTAAACTATACCTCTGAAAGAGGGATAACATGACTACAAAGTGAACATGAATTACCTATTATATTTCATGAATATTCTAAATGTACTCCTTGCTATCTTTGTTCCATAGTTTAAGTTAAAAATAAACAATGCCAAATAGTCATAATAATTGGAAAACATAAAATTACCTTTCATCCCTTTCCTTTGCTCTCTGTTTATTTATTTCAAACTGCTCAAAATGACCTTGACCTTTGGTACTTGTCTTTGTTACCAAGGGCTGGTCAGAACGGCCATCTTTGCCAAACAAAGGAGGCATCGACAAGTACTTGAGATGATACTTTGATTGGTCTGCACTTGAAGACTTCATTCAAAGGAGAAATTGACAGGAGATCAGTAGTGGCAAATAGAGAAAAACTATGAAATCAAAGATAGACAAACAGGGGGTGGACGAAAGACCAAGCACAAGTTTAGAAGAGAATGATAATGGAATGAGGAACAATCACAAGGATGGTGTCATTTGTACTGAAATACAAAGAGGCTGTTTTCAAAGCTTTGTAATGATTAATAGTTCACTGATACTATACCAACTGTTCATTTATCACTAAAATTAGTCTGTGTAATAAGTAGTTGATCTAATTTCTTTCATATGTATGTCATGAGGACAACATTGGTTTCTCAGGTCAAGATACAAATTATAAGCATCTGTTATCCTACTTCTAAGTTTTATCGGTTAAACAAATTTCCTAATGCTCTATAACTTGGCTTAATGTTTTGAGTTTACATTTAACATTCTCACTTGACACTTGTTCAATGATGTTGTAAACCTGGGGAGTCAGATTTCCATTTAACACTTTCTATTCTTTTGTATGGCCTTGATGTAAATATTTGCAGCTGTATTATATGTTGAAACTGGCACGTAAAATGAAAGTTGTTCTGATAAATACAGTTGTTTCGTAATTATATTAAATAGCAATCAAATTCATTCATTTGACCAGGGATATTAGAATGAAGGCTCTTTAACAAACAATTGCTGTTTTACTTTTCATCATCATTTTAAACAGACCAATAAATTACTAAGTGGTTAAAACTGCTGTCTGAACAAACCTTGCCTGTACAAGCTGATATTGCAATAAAGAGACTATCATGGCGTGTTTGCTAATATTCTATTTCTGTACAAACTTCCAGTCAATGTATCATGCTAAAGTTACATAACATACCTCATTCCTATGGCTTGAAACTACAGTCTGCTGAGAAGGCTTTTGAGAGAAGAGCTCATATGAGCTGGTCTGGGAATTTTCAAACTGAGAACTATTTCCTTGGCTGTATGCTTGAGTTGATTGAAAGGCAGAGTCTTCCCAATCATATGCAAATCTTGTGTTTTTTAGGAACTCCCTATCATTGTGTCAAAAAAAATTGTTGTTGTCATTCATACATTAATTTGATGTGAGTATTGTGGATTGATGATTCAAAGATAAATAAATTCATAGTATGATTACATAATGAGAAATAAATTGAAACAAGAGGCTCAGATATTTTACTTTCAGGACAAAATATGCTTGAGAATGTATCAAATACATGAACTTAATCTGTAAATGTAACAAATGGCAAGTTAAAATGCCCTGCCAACAGTCCCATGGCTGTCGGCTCAATGTGAGTCCTTATTGTGGACTCTGGCAGCTATGCATAAATAAAGCTTTATATATGGTATTAAGGGGTTCTTTACATAGTTCTACCACTTCTTGCCACTGTAGCCAGGGACACGAAAGGTGTGAAAATATTTTGGTAAAATATTTGCAGTTTTAAAATCTTATTCGGATATTCCTCTGATGATTTGGTATAAGCATTACTAACATATACAGACCTTACTACCTCAGATAATTTTGTAATTTACAAGTTCAAAATCGGATATTAGTGTACTTTGTTTCGACATTGTACAATATGATATTTAATAATACTTCATTTCACAAATCGTTGATACATTTCAGTGCATGTGACTACGATAAATCGAACACACAAAACTTTGAACTGTGATAATCCATGATAACATTACCCCGGATTTGTTGTATAGATGTCTCTGGTGTTTACTTGATTAACTAACATTATGGTGCTCCAATTCTTCTCCACTGAAAATAAAGTATAAAGAAGAGTTCGCAGTAGATTGCATAGCTGCTGATGCCGGCGGCCATCAGAATACGGCCCAAATAATAATCAGGACAGCATAAAAAGAATGTGTAAATAAAATGTCCGTGATAGAAAAGGTGTAAGTGTTCATTTGAACACTTCATAACAGTATGTAATGCTACACTTCAAAAAAATGACAGCTTCTACGTGACTGCTTATATTATATGGTATATAAATGGTTTTGTTGTTTCGAGTTCTTTTCAAGCAGACGACATTTTGTGTCCATGTCGCTGTCAGACTCAATGACAAAATTTCGGTTGGTCGCTGTGGATTTAGAGTTTGATTTTGCATTTATTCTACGTCTAATACGATAACTTACCTCGGATGCGAATGACAACAAAACCAACTGTCTATTTTGTGGAGAACTTGAATTAAGGATCGTTTTTCGTGGCCGAGGCCGTCCTGCACTGTGTGACTCAGACTGTGTGACCAGTGACTATCGTTGTTGACTGTGACTGTCGTTGAGGGCGATATGTAAGAATGACGTCATGCGATGGCCTTCATTACAGAGTCTGATCGATCACACAGTAGTGCTGGGACATTGGCATTAAAAATCTACATAAATTAATCTTCAGAACGTACTCAAACCAATCACGCCACTGGATCTACGCGTCAATCGACTAGTGATGACTTTCAAAAAGTTATACGGTCGATATCACGACATTGTGGCCAAATATGACACCTCGGTCACTCAAATGATTAGCGACGGCATTCCCCGGCTTTGACTTTATTACAGTGATTCCTATCCAGTATTTAGACAATTTTAGGACCAATCCTGACGGTTGTAGCATGCTAGCAGGGTACGCTTACCCATTCTTGACACCTGGTACCACCACTAACTATCAGTGGTTCAGGATGGTCCTACTTAAATTCGTAAATCTCAAATGTCCTATGGACTTGGTAATGTACATGTATTACCTTGAAATTGAATGGAAATGATTATTGGACCAGTTTAATGTCATATTATTATGAAAATCGCGACCTTTCTTTTCACATATAGATTTCTTGGTCAAAATCTCTGTTTGGGGATACCCAGCAATAGACGGTCCAAACTTACTTCCTCGGCGAGAAGAAAACATTTCACCGATGCTTTTTTGAAAGGATGAAGATGTTATTCGCACCGCTGCGGTGCGGATAAGGAACCTTAATTTCTTATTCGCACCGCAGCGTGTCTAGCCTTGATGTACCGAAGCTTGGCAATCGCTATTAATCCAGGTCCCCAAGTTTCCTCTTTCCCCGATCCATACTACGCATTTTGAGACGTAAAACTGCTTTTAGAGATAATAGGACGCGCATTTGGACCCCTTCGATTACTCAGGCGACCGCCTGCTGTTTTCTAAATCTACAATTCCCTCAGTCTGGCATTGCAAAAAATGAAAAAAAACCCAACCAATATTACTAATAATGAGCCCTCTTCCATTTTATGTATGATCGATTGTTAATATTAATTTATTTACTTTGACTACGGTGGTGACAGATGGATTGTATGCAAGAAATTGGATTTTGGAATTTCACAGAAAATGTTGATCATTATACATGGTAGCTGTGGTCTCGCAGTGGTGCAAGTGCCGTCTATTGAACGCGCTCGGGTCAAGGGTCATCGCCAATACTGACGCTGTGATGTAGCTAGCATGACAGAGACCAAGAAGTGATGTCAGGTGTTTCGAAAATAGTAAGCGCATCCTACTCCACATGTGACATAGAACACTAGGAGACTGAACAGTTACCATGGATTTTTGAATTCTGACATTTGAAAATAATCAAATATTAGAGAAAAAAGATCGGTCACTATGCTTGATCTACGATGAACAGTCATAGTTTTTCCCAAATCACTTATAATCAATATATGGATTCAAGTTCATGCAGTGAATGAAATTTTCACATCTCATCGTACAACAACACAAAATTTATTTACTTTGAACAGTAAAGACTCTAATTTAAATGAAAAAAAATGTGTGACTAAAAGGAATCATTTATTTTTTACCAAATTTGCCATTATTACACAGCGCATGTGTAAATTAGGCTGTATTGAACTTTGCAGTGCATGCTTTCTTCTTTTCTGCAATACTATCAATAACAATAATAATAACAACAATTCAACAACAACAAATTTACTGAGTCCAAATATATTTTTATTTTTCTTCATTTATTAAAAAAAAATTATCATCATCATCATCATCATCATCATCAACATCCTGCTCATCGGAGATTGAGACCCCTGTAATTGTAATACTCTGTTGTGACAACCATAGTCCATGGGGACTATAGTTCTATCCACGGTCCGTTTTGTGGAGGGACAGTGTTCCATCCATGGCCTCAAACTCAGAGAAAAATTACAGATCTCTAAAACATCAACTGTAATCAGTGAGAGGAAACTTGCCAGCCAATAATAATGGTAAAAACATGGGAAATGTGTCGGCAATTCTGATTTGAGTGGACACTACTTTGTGTGATGATCAAAGATAGAGTTGAGTTTCAATCACTGTTTAATGTATGCAATTGCATCAAGTTGAATGTTATGGGGAATCTAAGGTCACCACATGCATCATGAGCTGTTCATGTTGAATAACAACGCCGGGGAGGGGAATCAAAATAATTCATGCTCAATATCTTAAGGAATATAGTCACATTTTGGATCGGATGCATGAGTCGCATTTGATCAACGTCGGTATTCAATTTGTGATGTTTAATTCGTTAGATGATTCATTATGGCGACACACTTTATTCCAAAGTTTTCCAAATACGACAGAAAATATTATCAATCGACCTTTTGAACCTTAAAATTCTTTAAATCTAGGTATAAATATTTTTTTGCAAACTGAAAACATTGAGCTCATTCAGAGAAACGGAAAAACATACATAAAGCAATGAGCTTGTAAAATCGCGCATGCGCGTTTAATAAAATTAAGATTAAAAAGAATCCCGCCCACGAGAAGCTTGACTGACGTTCTCGAAGAAAATGGACAATTGTGATTGGCTAAGACTTGAGGGTAGCCAATTATGCATTCTGTTTTCTGGTTACGGTGTTGTGTTTATTTCCGCAATCTGATTACCATACACGTTGGAAACCACTGAGCTTCGATCCAGGTGATCAAGGTGAAACAGCTGAAAACAAGATTTATTCTGTGCTTTCCCCGCCGAATAACGATGGCTGCGAGCACGCAAGGGAGCTGGGTAAGTTAGAGATCTTCGTTATAGCAACGCACAATACTGTTCTCCTTCGAACCCGGTATCCTGTCTAATCGCTCTTTCTGGCATATCTGAATTTCAGTATCCGTCGGGCTTCCATGGACACTTTCGCAGTAAGATCAGGAACGACTTTGTGAACGATTATAGACAGCAAGCCAAACCCTCGCCGCCGCTGAAGTTCGTGAAACGTTTGTCGGTAAGTTCATAATTCACTGAACAAGTGTAGACAACGATGATCTTGGTCGGGCATTTTCGCGCTTGGATTGCTACGGTATCACAGAATACACTGAGACGGCAGCGGCCATAGACACCAACATGGCGTGACGCCACTATGGTTGTCCGGGAGCTACAAGGGTCATGCTTTGTTATTGATAACCATTGAGTTGAAAAGCCGTCGTGTGCGAATGTGAGCGATTGGCCCAGAAGCAATTTTGACAGGCAAAGCTCTCCGACTGAAGCAGACTTTAATCCCCTTGTGATTACACCTTTAACTGGTGAAATGCCAGTATGAAATAAAACTGTGTATCGGCGAACTTTTATTTAGACAGTGGTAATATTCCACACTGTTATTTTGTGTACCAACAGTTTCGACAGTGATACAGAGTTAGCCGAGCTGTAAACCACGGTTTCTTGGGATAGAGTGACAGTGTATAAACAGACTCGAAAGTAGAGACTTGTTGCTCCGTCTGAGCACTAATTACCACTCCCTCAGGTACAATGTCCATAGTTACATTGTATTTCGGGCCTGTTTGTTTTTAACTTGCAAGATCAAACCAAGGACAGGCTTAAAGTATGGACTTTACCAAATATTACACATCTGTTGTCCGAATAATATTTCCCACATGTGAGGCTATCCATTTTTGTATAAAATTAATAATATAATACTTATAGGGGTTTAACTTTTGACGACAGTGTGACCATGTCAATAAACAGAAAGCAGGCTGACCTTATCAAAAATTTACAAGATTTGTAAGGACTCAGAAAAGTCTTAAAAGTGACGAAGTGAATTCCAGCATGTACAGAGAGATGTGTACATTAGTCAGGGAATGATATTTGACAATGTCATCATTGTAGTGTTTCATTTCGACCTTGCTTAGAGCAGAAGGTATTTGCTGACATAAAACCAGACCTGTATATCCCCCTTATAATGACAGACTAAGGCCTCTCAATGTGCTGTATTCTGTGGACTTTAGACTGCGCTTGTGATGCACTTGATCTGCTAGAACCCTAAATCAAAATGAGTGAGCCAGTCTTTTAAACGAATACATCCTCATGCACCTGCATCCCTCCGCCTTTTTCCTTCATATTTAACTCATATCCTATTTATATCAACCTCTGTGAGTGATGATCACACTGTACTGCTGAGATGATAAATATAGTCAAGGGGCATAATGATTATGTTGCCTCAAAAAGATGTGATCATGACAGAAGCACATAGTATTCAGGAACACCAGTGCTGAGATTCTGAAATCAGGAATGTTATTATAAATCAAATGTAACAATATCTGAATAGGGAAAGGGTTCATTATCAATGCCAGAAATACACATGTATGTTGAAATGTGCACTGATTCATCCTCACATATTTCTATGGTACTCATAAATGTTACACCATGTAATAAATTGTCCTTGAACAAATACACTAAAATGAAAGAATAAAAACTGCAAATAAAATCACTGTTAAAAAAATAGGCAAATAAGTCATTTTAATTGTAGCTAGTAAATATGGGATTATATTGTGAACAAATTATGGAACACACAAACCTACTTGAACTCTCACCATGTAGCCGTCAATATCATGTTCATACTGTACAATTCAACAGGATTTCTGTTGACTGATATGAATAATGAAGTCTCATTAGCAAGTCACAAGTTTTTATCATTGAAACAAGCACATTATACAGGTACATGCACACCATCAAATCTCCAAAGTGCGACTAAGGAATTCAGATAAATTAGTTTACCAAAGTGTTCAAATTTAGTTAACATTGATAATAGCAAAACTAAATAACGTTAAAAAAACCCCACCAACTTGATCTTCAAACTACCTCATTAAGTTGTAGTTCTTCTCTGAAATTTATTTCATTTGACTTATATTTCACTATATTTATCTATCTACTTGTTGTAGATGGGGCTTCTGCAGTGTGGACAACTGTTTATGTCAATTCTGTTGACCTTTGTCAACTGTAAGAGTGTAAGCTGAGTGGCATGGGTATTATGTACTATATGACCAATCAAAATGGTGGCTTTCATGTGGTAGAACGCTAGTATCTGAATAATACAAATCAACGCACTTCAAGACTAGTCTTTTCTTGATCTGTAACATTGCTCACTACTGTTTTAGATCAGAATTAGTAAAACTATAAGAAAAAATAAAATGCTTTAGTTTCAAATATTGATATATAGTAATTAAAAAAAACTTGAATCAACAGGTGGTCACTGGTATGTCACGACAAGCAGCATACACTGGTACATTGAGTATGGTGTACATTTATTGTTTTCAATATTCTTGACTTTCTGCTAGACACTAAACACAGTGATGTACAGAGCTGCTTTGATTTAGCTAGGTCTTGTAAGAATTCCTACAGGTGAACAATTTCATGCAAACACACTACAGGCAATGGCTTTTTTAAGCATGTCTGACGTTTGTATGTTTAAAACAACTCCAGAATTCAGGATCGGTATATTTTATCATATTTTCAGGATTTCCTAAATGTTCACAACCTGGTCATTGTATGTTGTCTGTAATTTCATCTCTCTTATTTTTTCATTCTCACAGGAGAAACCTTCGGGTCATCAATTTTCTCACCATGACAACAGATTCTCCTTTCTGAACACAGTCACCTCCTTTCAAGATGTGAGTATTCCTGAATATTGTTGCCATGGAAACTCTTTTATTATTTGCATTCATCTGTTTACATCATGCATGCATGTACTGCCAAGACAGAAAATACCATACCGGGAGTTTCCAAACCATCAGATACCATCTACCAGGGTTTGTTGTTTGGTTTATTGGTATTAACTTGAACGGAGCTTTGTAAAACCTGACTCTGCCGATAATCTTTACTGTCCAAAGTTTTAAATTATGTAATTGTACATCAGCGTTGGTTTGTTTATATTTTAATCAATACAAGCTCACCTTTGGTAAAGTTTACAGATTAGCTGTTATTATTGCAGCCCCTTAATGTTACAAGACAGAACTATACCGTAATTGTCTTTGGACATGTTTAATCAATACTACACACTTGTAATATTACAAACCTAGACAATTTGATGCCCGTTTCTGTAAATACTACAGATATTAAATCCCTAACAAAGTTCCTGTAGCAATCAAACTTTGCAATCACATTAACAATAGGCATTTAAATGACAGTGTTTTAGGACCCATGGTCTTTTGGCAGTGAATGAACATTTTTACATGGCAGTACCAGTAGTTTTTGTTGACTGCATGATGTGTTACAGATATGTCTTTAAAGTCTCACTGTTTCCAAAACCAGAAAATATCATAAAATATGCATATAAGAACTAGCTTAAACTGACTTGAGTTTCGGAAAGACCCATACATTTTCAGCCTATTTCATGACTGGATATATTTTGTCTCAAAAGAAATTTTATTCAATATTTGCTGATTTCAGAATATCCATTCACAGGGATTGTATGTCTTCATCCCTGTATATCTGAGTTTTTACAATTATAATCCTCCATTCTTCCATGTGAATTCAGGGGGAAAAGGCATACTCAATAGAATCAGCCACTCCTGCATTTATCTTCAAAGTCCACTTCAGCAGAGATCAAACCCAAAGCCTTCAAATGTACCATTGTCATCTGACTTTTAGGGCGCTGTTTGTGAATGTGTCTTTGTTACCATCTATTATATTTTTCAAATGCAGACAGCAAATTCCCAAGGTCGGTCACAATAATATACAACTTGACATACGTAATGGTTTGTTAGATGTACCCAGTGCATTGTTGTGTTCTGTGATTGTTGACACACACCGGTGAACTGATTTCAATCTGACAAAGTAGCATTCTTTAGTCTTCAGACACACAAAAGTATTATTCAGTTTAATCAATGACTCCTTGTGTCCTGCTTCTCCCAAACACCTTGAACGGTTATGAGCCCATCTTGTTTCACTATTTACATCCACTCAGCATTCTCTATGCATACATTGTGCTGTATAATTTGAAATAAGAGGCCTTTTGTGATTCCTCCTTGAAATTGAATGGGAAGGCTGCTATTTTTAAGTCATGAAATGTTGCACACTCAGTCTGTTGAATTATTCCCTTAATACATGCACATTCGCTATATTTTTCACATTTCAACACTGAAAACTATACCCAGATCATATCAGCTGCAGGTATATTTTTATTTGAAATGATCACCACCAACAATTATACATCAACATGGAGATTCAGTGTTTCCACATTCAGGAAGATAATCCTAAATTGTCGGCCAAGTGCCATGTCACTCGTTCAAAAAAAATATATATATATACATATATATATTTTTTTGAACGAGTGACATGGCACTTGGCCGACAATATATATATATATAATATATATATATATATATATATATATATATATATATATATATATATATATATATATATATATATATATACATGTATACATATATATATATATATATATATATATATATATATATATATATATATATACACAAGTTTTATTGAATATATATATATATATGTGTCTGTGTCTGTGTGTGTATTACACCATCCGTACAAACTGATTAATTTATTGATATTCAACAAAAGCGTATGGTTGATGCACACCAGGCAAAAGTCATGACAACAAGCTTTGGATGATATTTACAATTTCCCATGGGGTTATAGGGTCAAACAAAGGTAATATTTGTCAGAAAGGACCTGTAGCCTATTGCTAGCCGCACTTGACACATTGTGAGTCAAAGCTACATGTACTGTACATTATAATTTACCTATTGCCTTACTGTTGAATAGCTAGCCCTCTTTAAACTGCCCAGTCAAAACCAACTACATGTACATGTCATTTTTAATGGCATTTACATTTATGTGAATACGTTATTTATTCTTATTCAAATGTGAAAAAAACTTAAGACAGCCTCAATATGCCAGTGAAAAGCAAACATTTGCCATTGTTATGTACAAGACATGTAACTGTGAAATCCAAAGTAGAAGGACTCCAGTTTAAGACGGTTTTGTAGGACATCAAAGATTTTACAAATTGCAATCATGTCAAAGTTTACAGGATTTACAGTCTCTTATGGTGAAGGGACTACATGTACATGTGAATGATTGCAATCGCCAGAACTCATCTATTTCAATTAGAATTCCCTTTTTTCTTATTTACTCATGTAATTAAGCAAACAATTCTTTTAATGGAATATTAATTGAAATGGAATGCACATTGCAAATGCAGAGGACGACTTCTCAATTTCAATTAGTCGGTTTGCGTACTGGGACACGCTTGATTAAACATACAAATGTAATAGTTAGCCTGTTGCCATGACAACATACATACGGTTACCGACTGCCTGGGTTTATGCTTTCAGCATTTTGTTTTGGGTTTTTCTGATTTCTATTGTGCTGTACGGTGTGTGCGTTCACGGTAATTGTAAGCCAATACCACTTTATTGTAACCATTTACTTTCTGAGAGGCCTGAGTAAATGCAATGCAACAATATGCTGCATTTGGCACGACAAAAATTGTGAACCATTCACTTGTATCCGTGTAGCTATCGGATTTAGGGCAAAGCCATGCATAAACACAAATCCTTTATCTATATTATTCCTGCTGCTGTTTGAAATTAGCGCATTAGGTAATTTAAAGCATGGGCGACACAGACACCCCTTTGAGAAAACTTTCAGGGTCACTGCATCTGTTATAAAGGCTTGATTTGATTACATTGAAACAGACTCAGTCCAATGCACAACAACTGCTGTGATAAGTATTTGTACCATGATCCTACTGACATTCAAATTGAATAGTAATAAAAGATCCACATTTTTCAGCACTGCCTTTACATAAGACATGGAAAGCATACAGTGTACGTTCCATCTTCTTTGAAAACTCAGTCTTTCCACAAAGATATGTGATATATCAATAGTATGTACATACATATAGTTTTAACTTTCTGCTATAGGCATTTGTAACATGGATATCTCATGCGAAATTGTATGTGGTTAAAATCCTGTAATAATCCTTCACATAGATAATTAACACAGCAAACAGAGATACATGTAACATAACAATCTTTTGACTCAATTTGCTCTTTGTCAGTTCATTTGAAATTGGTAAATTTTGAAATTTTGAATTTTTAACTGCTTGAAACAATGTCAATACTATGTATGTAAATATCAAAACCACTGATTTGGATTTGGAGCAATCTCCTGGTCAGATACATGCAATTTAGATCTGTGTCACAGTTTGTTTGTGAATATTGTCATTTATGAAATGTACATGTAGATGGGGGAGATACAATGTGAGAATGGATATAATTATGAAATATCATGACTGATTGAAATTGAAATACCTTGATGAAGTGAAAAAATGATGCATAAAGAAAAATGTAACATAACTGCAGGGCTTACATGTAGCAGCCATAGAAATAAAAATGATATACATGTATACTCTATAGTATGTACATACATTATACCCTATATGAAGTAATGTCATTGATTGTCATGTTTCCATAGCAACAGGAAAACAAACATGTTGTCATAGAAATGGGTCACCTGTTATTCATTGAAAATTTCTATTTCAAACAGTATCTGTCCAGTATAATTGCTTCGGCAAATTTTGTGTAATATTAAGCTTAAAAATGAAAATATCATACTTTGACATTTTTAATGTTATTTCAATTATTTATCTCAGCAGCTCATAAATGTACATGGTTGAAGTGTTATACTGTTTACAAGATATTTTAGTGCAGAAACAAAAGTCAATTTCAACAATTTGAAAAGAAATCATGTTTTTTTCATCTTATCGTATTAGAATATTTGTAAATTGTGTAATTTGTGAACAACAAAATAGAAGCTAGCAGTAATTGCATTAGGCAAGACAGTTGACAAACACAGAAACTTTTCATAAAAACCTCTTTAAGCATCGATTTACATGTATAAGCTTTATTGCTCTTGATTAGTACTGGATCAATAACATTAAACCTTTCAAAGCAGTCAAAGCGTCTGTCTGACTGAGTTTGAAACGTCTGAGAAAATCAATAGACTACAGTGAACAGGCTGTAATTGTATTGTACCTAAAAATTCTAGTATAAACATATTGCACTGAATAGCACGTTTGTGTCAGGGTGTGGTCCCTGGCAGGATTCAGCAGAAGACTTGTTCGCCACCCTTGAAATATTCTTGGTAATATTCAAAAAAAGAGAATTTGACTGCAATTTGGTAAAATTATCTTGAGCAGTAGCTACATGTATTGAGCTGAATATTACAAGCAGACACCAGGAGTATATCATATAAATAATGTACAGTACTCACAAAATTTTAAATAGATGATGTGCATGTATTCTTAACTTATGAAAATGAAGTTCTATTCAGATCTGTTGACTTGGAATCCTTTTCAGTGGGCAGTTCTAGAGAAACAAAACCTCCAGTAAGTGAATGTAAAAGACATCTGCAGGGTTCTATTGAATCTTAAATGAAAATAAGAAGAGGTTTCTTTGAAAACATTCTCACAATGGAAGTGTTTTCAAAGCAATTTCATTTTATAGTATGTTGCTTAAAGTGATGACTTCCCTGATTTTGCCAAAATTGAAAAGATACAATCTGACTATTGTGTTCACAATTTTTTGGTCAATATAATTTTGAAACGCTTTCGTTGAGAATTGAGATAAATACGGTGAAATCCAATTTGTGTAAGGATTTATTCAGTATGAACAGCAATGTACAACACACCACATATTTAATGAACTTTTACACAGTTTAGGAAAGTTGTCCTGGATAAAATAAAAATAGTTGATCATGAGATCTACTGCAATGCCCACAATGAGAAATATACAGGGGATAGATGGAGTCTAGAATAGACTCTAGTAGTAGAATCCTTACATACATTGAACACACTGATCATCAGTTTTATTGTCAACTACACGACAAATTATTGCTTTATTCTAAAACATTATCTGCAACTGTACACTTTGTATGTGGCTCTCACACCCCAACCCTCGGCCACCCCTGTCTTCCATGAAAACATGGTTCAGTCCTTTTTTAATCAATATTTCATGCCATCTCCAACAAAAACTTGCATCATGTTATTAAATTTAGATTTATTGTTGGTAAGGTGCATAAACCAAAGATTTGCATCTTATTAGCACTTTGCTTCTCTTCCATGTTTATTCATGGTATTGTTCCGAAACATCTCATGACTACTGTTTTGGTTCCGATTCCTAAAGACAGGGGAGGTGACATTTGTGATAAGTCAAATTATCGACCCATTGCTGTTGCGACAACTTTGTCTAAAATTCTTGAAAGAGTTTGGTTGCACCGCTGTACGGATTCTCTCGTAACCACCGATAATCAGTTCGGCTTCAAGCCTAATCATAGTACAGACATGTCAATTTTTATCTTGAAAGAGACTCTCAACTATTATAAAAAACATAATACCCCTGTGTTTGTTACTTTCATGGACGCCTCTAAGGCCTTTGATTACGTTAGACATGACATTTTATTTGAAAAACTTTTAACTAGAGGCGTACACCCATATCTTATTAGAGTACTGTCATACCTTTACAGATATCAGGACTTTGTTATCAGATGGAATGGGTGCCTTTCTGAACCATTCCATTCATTAAACGGGTTAAACAGGGAGGCATTACATCGCCGATACTCTTCACTGTTTATTTAGATAATCTTAGCAAATCACTTGCTTCTCTACCGTATGGTTGTCTCATTGGTGACTTTAAGATCAATCATCTGATATACGCAGATGACCTTGTTATTTTTTCCACCGGTTCTTACGGGCAGCAAATGTTAGTAAACGCTTGTGGTCATTATGGCAACGAATGCTCAATACTCTTTAATGAGAAAAAAACTGTATGTATGTTAATACAACCGAATGTAAGGAAGCTGCGACAAGCTCCGATATATTTGAATAATAGAATGCTTAACTATGTTTATGTGTATAAGTACCTTGGACACGTTATAACTTCTGATCTAAAAGATGACGATGACATTCAAGCTCAGACTCGCCTGTTTTATGTGAGAGGCAATACTCTTATTCGAGATTTTAAATTTGCATCGCTTTCAGTTAAAAATCACCTGTTTACTGTTTTCTGTGATGTGCCTTATTGTACGTATCTTGGTCTAATTTTTCTGTAAATGTTTTTAAGACAATGAGAAAAGCTTTTTATCAGGTTTATCGTAAATTGACAGGTTTCACATACAATCATGTGCAAAGTAACAGCCTTTTGTTTGTTAACTTATCGATTTTAACATTTGACGAACTGTTTAGAAAAAAGTCAGTGGGTTTTCTCAGTAGATTGCATATCTCTGATAACCCCCTTATTTCAGCAGTTTTGAATTTTTCCATTTTCACATATAGTAAATTATGGAAAAACTGGTGTAACTGGATTTTTTAACTCCTTTTCTGTAATTTACTTTTTATTTTTCTGTTTTTGTATATGGATTATTATATCTGAAATAAACAATAATAATAATAATAATAATAAACAGATCAAACCAAACAACAGACAGCAGATTGTGCTGTATGTACCTATATATGCCACATTCAGTCAAAGTGAACTAACTTGATCAAACAAATTTCCTGTCAGTCTGAAATTTCAATCAATCCTTTATTACTTGGTAATCAGCCATAATGGACTGATGGTTTACTTTCCAGGATATTGCACATGCCCCTGTATGACAGCAAAATCATTACTCATCGTGTGCTCAGTGGAGGGAGTCGGAAATTCCTGAAATGCCTAGGAGACAACACACAGTTAGCAAAAGTTTGGTTACCATGGGAACTTGATAAATGTCACAGAGAATGAGGCATTGTCATTGATGATCACTGAGTGAATTAACAATACCTTTGCACTTTCCTGGGTTCCTCACTCTAAAATCTCCGCTTAAAATTCATTGAACTTTGTGAAGAGAAGCAGAAATTTCAAGGATCTTTAAGTTGTGACATTACATGCTTTTACAGGTTGACGTTATTTGCTTCTTGCTGAACATTTTGCAAGATTAAAAGGCCAGTGACTGTAATGTTTGATGATTTTTCCACAATTTTTGTTTCAATGCCAACTACATTTGTACAGTTTCTTTGATCTACCCCCAAAGCATCTGATGTACACATTATTCAGCCTGTCAACTCAGCCTGTACATGTACATGAGTAGACTGCATTTCTGTTCTTGACAAGTGAATTCTAGTCCAGGCTAGAATTCATATTTAAACAAAAACAGTGCAGTTTACACATATAGATACTGTGTTGACGAGCTAAATAGAAGGTATTTCACCATGCTTTGACATACTACGACAAAAAAAAATGAAAAAATAATCAAAAGCTAATGTACATGTACATGTACTACACTGTAGCCCTTTTAAGTCACTCTCCTTCTACTAGGATCTGTTTAGCAAGCCATTATTTTAGTGAACTATAACATACCCATGGAATCCATGTGTATCAAGCCTATTTATAAGACAGGTTTGATAATGGTTCTTTGAAAATTTCAGTGACTTCTGCAGCTCTTATACATGTATGTCAGCTATTGATTATTATGTACCGTTCAGCAAAACATCATCACAAAGACAAATGACATTTCAATGTAAAACAAACTTTTTGATGACATGAAAACTTTAGGGATGAAACCAAGGGAACTATTGATGTAGGATTATACATATTTTCATGACAGAAGTCAAATTTGTAATACAACTAGAGTATACAGTGTATGCAATATTCCACTGACCTTTGAATATTCAATTAACAGGCTTAGTGAACTTCCATAAGTCAACAACATTTGGTCAAATTAATTTCTGACTAAATGAAAATACATTGTACCATGGATCATTTTTTTTTCAGAGACAAAGTTTATTCAAGAGTGATATGCAAATACTGACAATTCTGTCTCTGACTGGTAACCTGAATCCCATTGTACACAGGATACCACTGTTCTCATTTGGCGGCCTGTTTGCCATAGTTTTGTTTGTTGATATTTGGGCTGAGCTCTTTAAACTGTTAAGGTACACCCCATAGCAGTTGTTTACAATCATTACCGTGGTAATACAGTAGTATAATACATGTACTATCCCCTATATGGAGGCAGTCTCCAAATTGTAGATTAATTGGTCGTGTCAGTTGTTTTACTAATTATTCAATAACAATAGTTACAGTAGTTGCACACACTAATTAACTTTAACTTGTCCATCAAGCAGTAATTGTCCCTGTACTGCAATCTAATAACAACTAAGGAAAAACAAACAAAATCAGCTTGAAAAGATCAAAAACTATACATTCCATGCCAGATACTATACGTCTTTGAAGAGGTACTGTGCATGTACATGTACATACCATGTGGTTGTGTAGAGCTCATCCGAATTTTCCTGTCTCAGCAAGTGGATGCATTTAAACCTGCCTGTGGTTAGAAACAAGAATTCACTGTAAAAATCAAGTGTTTCAGTCACCGCTATCATGAGGCGCATACCATACAGAATTCAAATTATGTGCTATTTTTCAAACCAACAAACCCAGGAAAAAATTGCTTCACTTCATAGTTCATAACTTCATACAGTGTTCATAGAGTATTTATTTCCTTGTGGTTGTATTTTAAATCACAAGTACAGTAGCTTCAAGGGCAAGCTGACAAAAACATTCATCTCTGCTAATGTTATCACAATGTACTGAAATGATATTCATTCACTTTTTCAGGGTCTTGGAAAACGGAAGCTCCAGGGTAAACATACCAACATCTTCCGTCCCGACTTCATAGCATGGGTACCACACACCAGAGAAATACGAGAGATGGGGCCGTCAGTTTCCTCGTATAGGAACGACTTCAAAGAAACCTTGTCAGCTCCGGTTCACCAAATTTTGATTGATTCCGTGAAGAGACCAAACACGGCAAATCCAATCGTCCCACAGCCACCCATCGATGAACGTCCCATTACTACCTATCGATTTGTTCATAGACATTTACAACCCAATCCCAAAGTGAATACCAACATGAACACTGGTGAAGTAGAGGACGCTCCAGTGCCTTCTGTCAAATCTAATCAATACATCAATGTCAAAGTTCCGTCAGTTTATGATAGGAAGAAGCAACACCCATCCCTGACTCGACTTCGGAGGAGTCGTGCGGCGTCAGCGCCCCCTATCAGGGAAAGCGTGGCAATGTGTTTGCAGTGGTACAGACCAGAGTCGGAGAAAGTAACGCCGCTACAGTTAGTTGGAAGAGGAGGGGAAATCAACGTCAACCAGACATCGACATCGGCAAGTCAGGAAGTGTCGTTACCTTCCATGCCATTTCACACACAGACTGCACCGGCAGGTCTGCAACACACTACACTCCAAGCAACTCCACTAGTGCCAGCAGATATCCCAACAGCGCCCTCTATGTCAACTACTGTTCCAGAGTCAACGTACTCACCACCAACCACACAGTCTGTTCCTCCCCCAACTTTTGATACAGCACCTCAGCAACAAGCAGTCGATGTTTGCTTGGCAGAATAAGTCTTCTCCAAGTCATGTACAGTTTGGAAAAACTTTAAATTAGTCAACAGCTTCTTTGAATTACAGCAAATATTTACTGACCAGTTTCATAATATTTAAAAAAAAAATGTACCTTTATCATCCTTCTTGGGCATCCATCAACAGATTCCCCTTGAATTATTACAGATTTGTTGAACATTAAGTATAGCAGGTAGCCAAGTCATCTGAAAAGCGTTTTCCATCACATCGCATTCCAGTAATAGAACTTATGAAAGCTTTAAAGCATAATTTATGCAACACTTCTACAGCTGAGATCAAGAACACCCATGAAGGAGTGTCATTTTCATGTTTATTCTTCAAGTTTTTGTAAGTGTACCAACTGTGAGTGTAAGAAAAGAAAATTTGAAAAAGACAACAAGAAATCAAATAAGTCTCACAACGTGGAACGAAAGCTAAATGTTTCACCTGAATGACAAAAAAGAGCATTGATTTTTACCATCATAACGCCATTCTACTGCAAGAAATTCCCCTGCTTAAAATAGCAGGATTCCCAAAAGACATTTGCAACTATTCTGTATGTGATTAGTGGAAGTTTCCATTCACATGAGACTTTTCTATATCCACTTTTTTGCCTGATTCTACTTAAGTTTCAAGTTTTGGACAACTTTCACGATATGTTTGTAAATTCAGAATACTCCTCATGTTTCCATATTGGATAGGCTGGGTAAAAATTATCTAATTCAGCTAAATTCAAAGAAAACACCACATCAGATTTTCCAAGATTTGTAGGTTTGTTTTGTTATTTATAGAAATCATATGTCACATATAGCTCTTTTATATTATGTACAGTAATCATGCAACTCTAGTTGAGATGATTTCATGCAAGATGTTAAATCGTTTTCAGTTTTGAAATGTAATCTTTTGGAATATTTTGTTGTTGAAAAAAAATTCATGCATGAATGTGTGATGTCAGTGTAAGTATTTGTGAATTTACCCACATCAATGTCAACTCAACCTGGCTATCTCTTCCATGACTTCAGTTTCAGTCTGATTGAGGTAGGATGCATGCACCTCGAAGTCGAAAGACAACTTTTGCTCAAACTTTCCTCAATGAAGCTTTCAACCATTCTCATACCACATCAAGAATGAAAATCAGGGGTCACCATGCAAAATTTGGTACTAGAGAAACAGATTGCCAAACATTTTAATATTTGAAATTCAAAATGGCTGCCATTCCTGTGTTAACTCAATAGGAAAAATGTAAAATTTTCGATTTTGGAAAACTAAGAGGGTGAAAATTGTTCTTTCTCCCAGAGCTTTAAAGTGAGCCTCCGGAAGTGGTAGATCAAAAATTGATTGTTAAAATAAATAAGAGTCCCAATATCTGTCATCAGGTGCATTCTAACTTAACACTTTCAAAATCATAAAGACTTCAAGCCAACGAAAACTGTTAAACAAGAGGTCTTCACATGGACCCAGACATCCCTATTTTAAAGTGAATAGGCTCAAAAAAACCATGGAAACAAAGCACCAATATTTAACGACAGTTTTGAGTCTTCATGTCGTGACATCTGTGAACCCTTTGACCCTAGCAACTTTTTCAAATGAACATGATGTTGCAGACACAATATGGAAGATTTCTCCACCTAGAAATGTCACACAGGATACAAACTGTAGGCAGCCAAAGTGATAAATTTAATTATTGCAATGTGAATCCAGTCATGATGCCAGTTGTTTCCAACCTTTTGTAACTGTGTTGCTGAGTTCTGAGGAAATTATTCAAATGATCAGTAATGTAGAATCAATTTTATTTTTTGAAATTTCACTAAGGAACGTCTTTGTAACCTTTGCTTTGTTATTCACACACACACACTATCAAGTACACTTGCTTGCTGAATCGTACCGTTTTTGATGATTCTATTTGATTTTGATCATCGCACAAAAAATTTACAGTATGTGTTGTTTTTGAACTCAACTGAATCATTTCAACCCGTCCTCATAGACAAAAATACTCCTGTGCAATTCTATCAGATTCCCTCCAGCAACATGCTTTGTACAGTGATCTCAGTGTAAATGTTTTCCTGTAAAATAGACAACGAAGATTATTTAAGATTCCAAGCCAAAGTCACGTACTTACTTACTTACTGGTATTGAAATTTTGTGTGTTTGACTCCAAAAGTGAGAACTTCAAGTAACAGTTCCAGGTTTTTATAATGTAGAATGCCACTTATGGAGTAGAGGAGTTACTGTACAATCATTTTTGAATTTTTTTTAAAGTTGATAATCATTGAAATAAATGTATAAAGTCAGGGTATCAGTCAATGTTACTCTAATCTCTGAAATTTTGACCAGTTTAATTCAAATATGAAACATTTTGTTGCCATATGATCACTTTACAACATTTATTCCTAATTATAGTCTTGTATTATGTCCACTCAGTTGCACGTATTTGCAAAATTGCATATTTGTACATTTTTATATTAAAAAACATTTAAAATTCACATACTCTGTGATTTGTCTGTTTCTTCCAGACTTAAGGTAGTATGCACCTCGAAAGTGAAATACTTAAACTTTCGCTCAAACTTTCCTAAATGAAACTTTCAACCATTCTCTTACCAAATCAACAATAAAAATTGGGGGTCACTGTGCAAAGTTTGGAACTAGCGAAGCAAATTGCTCAACATTTTGCAATATTTGAAATTCAAAATGGCTGCCATCCCTGTGTTAACTCTATGGGGAAAATTAAATTTCGGATTTTCATAAAACTAAGATAGTGAAAGTTTTACTTTCTCCAAGAGCTTTAAAATGAGCCCCCACATGTGGTAGATCAGAAAAGAATTGTAGAAATTTGAGAGTCTGATTACTATCTGTCCCCCAGGCGCTTTCAGTTCACGCCTCGAAAGTGAAAGACTTAAACTTTTGCTCAAACTTTCCTTGAGGAATCTTTCCACCATTCTCTTTCAAAATCAAGAATAAAAATTGGGGTCACTGTGCAAATTTTGTTACTAGGGAAACAAATAACTCAAGATTTACCGATATTTAAAATTCAAAATGGCCGCCATTCCTGTGTTAACTCTATGGAGAAAAATAAAATTTTCGAATTTCGAAAAACTAAGCCGGTGAAAAGTTTTCTTACATCAAGAGCTGTAAAATGAACCCCACAAGTGGTATATCAGAAAAGAATTGTAAAAGTTTGAGAGGCGAAATTTGTGTCCCAGAGGCGCGTTTCTACCTTAAGAGGAAAAGGCTCTAATGCACAAAGCCACCATACCATTTTAACTGTAACATTTGCTGTCTGTGTGTTTCCATGTGTGGTGTGTGAGGTTCTTTTTACAACATAAATATCGTTCATATCGATTGTTGTGAACGCCAGTTGGCCTCCGTGACGTCGACAAAAACAATAGGCAGAAGTATTATCTGACAACGAGGGCGCACACTCTTTCAGTGACCATGTCCTGAGCATGTCCTGGGGCGAGTTCGATCTGCACGATCATGATTATGATATATGTGACATCATTTTCGAAATCGATGTTGTTTGCTCACGATCATGTTTTCAGTTGACATGGCTGCCCTCAGTGTTGACACAAAGAGCTGCAGCGTACGTAGCGACGCCCACAACTAGTTTATCGCCAAACGTTCCCATCAAATCGTCGTGTAGTTAATTGTACCTACTGTATGCACTCCTCGGTAGTACGCCTATAGCTAGCCTGCACTGTGTTCTGAAAATCTGAACAAATAAATGTTTTGTTTTTTGGGTTTTTTTCTTGCAAATTTCGTTGGAAATCAAGGTAGTTTATTTTTTAACAAGAAAGGCATGCCCTATAATTGGGTGCCAATCGTTGGTTGTTAATCTGAACACCTGTTGTAAATCCATATTCAAGCCCTTGTTTCATCATCAACAACAGAAACAAAAAAGTCAGGATTGAAAAGCATAACGGGTCAGGCGGCCCGTATATGTCCTGCCCTTTGGAATGTGACGCAAACATTAAACGCTTTGATAAATAGTTGATAATTAGTGCACATACAGCAGAGACGATCCAGAATTCGGACGCCTGATTGCAGAAGCAAAAGTTATAAACAGTCAGCGAAAGAGTGTGCAGGAGAACGCAGAGAAAGGCAGCTTCAACGAAAAGAAGGCACATCTTAGGGGAGCGTTCAGTTTTTACTCCCTGGGGGGGGGCGGCAAAATCTTGTCGCCGGTGTTCAGAAAAATATAGACCCCCCCTGCATTTTTTGTGAAAAAAAGATGACCCACCCTTTGTCGGACGAAAACATTGATGACCCCCCCCCCCCTGAAAAATACCCAAAACCCATATGTCAATTTACCCGCATGGTTTGGATTTGAACTCCGGTACGCGGCGCACTTTATTCGATGCCAGTGCACAAACTTCTCAGCCACATCCATTGAAACGTCTGTTAATTAGGACGACTGTAAGGCAATTTTTAACTTCATTTCCATAGACAACTCATGTCCATGGACATTGTATAAAGTAAACTTTATTGGAGTGGTTCGCCAAAGGCAGCCCTCCGGTTAAGAGGGTCATGGGCCATTACGTAAAGTCAACTTTATTCTAGTAAGCCACCAAAGGTGGCACGCCGGTAAAGAGGGTCGATCATGGCTATTGCATAAAGTAGACTTTACTGGACAGGGCCGCTGAAGGCGCGCGGCCATTACCATTATTCAGTGCGTGATCCCAGGGGTCCCTCAAAAATGTTTCTAATACAAGCCGCGGCTTCAATTGGGAATTTTACGGTAAGATTGCCATGGGGTATTACATAAGGTCAATTTATTGTAGTGGGCCGCCGCAGGCGGCCCGCCGGTAAA
This sequence comes from Ptychodera flava, assembly GCF_041260155.1. Lineage (NCBI taxonomy): Eukaryota > Metazoa > Hemichordata > Enteropneusta > Ptychoderidae > Ptychodera > Ptychodera flava. The sequence goes on from NC_091933.1 coordinate 34,703,718, forward strand.
GAGGGTCAATCATGGGCATTGCATGAAGTAAACCTAATTGGAGTGGGCCGCCAAGGCGTCTGCCCGTTAAGAGGGTCATGGGTAATACATAATGTATATTTATTGTAGTGGGCCGCCGAAGGCGGCCCGCCGGTAAAGAGGGTCGATCATGGCCATGCCATAAAGTGAACTTTATTGTTGGTATTATGTTTTTGAAAATATGGTGACCCCCCCTTTCCTACCAGTGAAAAAGCGATGACTCCCCCTTTGCGGATTCCAAAATTATGATGACCCCCCCCCCTGGATTTTGCCGGGCCCCCCCGGCCGTAAAAACTGAACGGTATCTTAGCCACTAAGAAATGAACAGCAAAGAACAGAGAAAAAGCGATAGGACAACGAGAAAGGGCAAGAGCAAAAGAAAAAACAACCCAACAAGAAAATGCAAAAGATAAAATAATGACACGAAACAAAGGAAGAATATTAAAAAAGAATAAAGTTTTCTCTTCATCCTATCTTTTATCAGCTCATAAAACTGTACTTCTTACGTCTCTCTGAATAAAGCTGCGTTCACAAATAACGGGGAGGCGCTGGGGGAATCGCGATTGGATTTTTTTTTTCAGATCCCCCTCAATACCCTGAAAAATTTCAAGTCCCCCCATCTATTTGATCAAAATTTTTCAAGCCCTTCCCCTCAATTAAATACTTATTATGTATTTATTAGGGATGCACGCAAAGAAAAAATAAACATATTGGGCAGCTCTGCTCGCAGATGTCCAACACTATGAGGTTATCCTATGATATCCTACGATGAGGGTGCGTGCCACATCACACGAGTCGAAGTGTACGTTGGCAGGGAGGTCAAATAATGGTAGTGTCCTTGTAGCGTTTCTTATGACATATACATTGCGTTTGAACCAACAACAACGCAACGGTTATGTTCGTCGAATTTTATTGGCCAACAAAAACATGACTAATAAGCATAAACGACAATACAAACAACAACAACAGGAGTACATAAAAGGGCCCCTTTTATATACTCCTAGTATATTGGACGCTCCGGCCGGCCGCCCGCCCATGTCATACATAACTCATACACATACAGCAATTTTATCGAGTGCTGCTCCGCAGAAAGGAAACTCAAACTAACTCGGTCATGTGATATCAATATTTCATAATTACTATTTATTATTTTTAATAATTATGAAAATAATATCATATTTTAGACTATTCATTTCCGGTTGGCCTGTGCCGTTGTATGTGAGAGAGACTACAACAATATGAGAGACAGAATCGGCACCAGGGACTGTCGACAGTCTAGTCCTGTTTATGTATATGGTCACTGAACACCATCATTTCGGAAAATATGTGTATGTAGTTTTTTGTTTCGTTTCGTTTTGTTTTGTTTTTCGCAAATAACTTCTATCTCGCTTCGCCACTTCAATACATTTTTGTAGCCGCCTTTACCGCACTGGCGATGATTTTGCTGATGCTCAGAACACTGCGTGTCACATCGTGAGCACATACGACCAAGTCTCCTTTTGCCAAATTCGATGCGGTGTCTCACAGTTTACTGTCATGTTCGCTCCAACTCCGATACGCTTCAATAACGTGACGGTGTTTTTACACGGCAACGGAGTGTTGTTCGTACTTCTTAGAGCGTAGTGTCTCGATCAAGCATTCCTGCTTTACTTCACCGTGTACATGTCATGTACCTCACTGGAAAAGAGAGTACCAAAGTGGACATAACTCAATAGCAGTACGAAGTATTCATTTGGAATCATTTCTTAAAACTTAGCGCAGAAATTGTTATGACACGAAGCTGGATGAATGTTTGTTGATCAACAATTAGGATATAAGAGAAATGTTGATACAACTGTGCACTGTGAATCACGATGCCCGGTCACGATGGCTCTCCGAGCGGGTCATTTCCCTGCCTGGGCTTTTTAGGATTACTTGAACGCTATTGAGGGCAGGGTCCTCGCTATGTATTACCCTATCTCAATAGACTTGTTGCAAGAGTAACAATATGACACAGGTTGCAAATGTACTCAGGGACCTTGTAAATATCCTTTTCATTCATTCAAATTATACGTCTGACGCACGCTAACACTCCTTGCTTTAATTGTTTAAATTTGGTTCGCTTTGTGCACATTTGAATGTCACTCCGGGTATATCCGACCCTTTACCTCTCAATAGCCACTTGCGCTGAAAACAACTTTAAAAATGAACTTTTTTTCAAGGACGGTGGGGATGACCGTGGTCTGGTGAGGACGCAAACATACGAGGCTGATGCGCCTTCCCATGAATTGACTTGCAACATGACACTCGTTGTCAAGTGACGCTTTCAGCTGTCACTGCGACATCTCTGTCCTTCTTTGTGCTTGCCCTGCGTGCATCTATACTCAGTGTTGTATCACTCAATGTGCTCACGCCACACAAACACAGCAGGCAGCAGGATGGGCGAATACCTGCTGTCGACAGATTGGCATTTACTTGTCGATCTGAATGGAACAGGGCGCCAACAGATAACCACAGTCTGAGATTTAACCTTGGATTAATTTCTAGTAATATTATGTATCGGTTGATGAGTGCACGGCGTCACAAATGTGCTATCACCATTGATCGGAATGACTACGTATACCTGTTGATCGAGCAATCAAACCTACTTCTTCACATTGACTGCTCGAGGCGACGCTATAGAGTGCATCCGTAAAGTATCATCAACAAGAACAGGATGGAAAACTTTATATCAATGGCAACTGTCACGGATAGAAAATATGATAAACAAATGCCTTCTGGAATAGTGTGGAAGTGGATGGTTTTACTGGGAAGCCACACATCCATTATGCTCTGTGCTGGATTGCCCCCGACAATGGGCGCCGTGATGACGGTCCTTCGAAAAGTATTTGACGAAAATGCTGTGGACACGTCCTGGGTTGTATCTCTGGCCATATCAATGGTCAGTTTTGGCGGTAAGTTGAAATTAGGCTTTTTTAAAAGTCTGGGCGGGTCTCACACCCATACCGAGCTTTAAAATTACTGTTGTTCGTTATACCAAATATAATAAAAAAGCTTGGAGATATTGCTGCATTCAAGGTGTTTTAGCGCACCCAAAACGTCATCGTATCGCTTGTATGTACGAGAATTATTTTAAGTTTCACACAGCACTGTTTCGAACTTTAGAAACTCTCCAAATTATGGCAAGGCGAACTAAATTTGTCTTACCATTAATTAACGCAACGAAATACACAAGCTTTATATGGTTTGTGAGAAACAATTTTTCAACCAAAATGACAAAAATGTCCATATTTCAGCGATCACAATCCGAACAAACCTATAAACAGGGTCATCCCTTGGGACATACATGTCAAATATCAAAGCTACCTGGCAGGCGGTTTAGAAGAAGAATGTTTTTAAAATTGTTTTGACCAAACATTACACCTTAAAAATACAAACGTGCACGAATTCAACCGCAACTACAGACCGAATTAACTCTTTCTATAGAATTATCAAAATATTTCGCACAGAAAAACAACGGTGCAATTGCGATTAGAAAGCGATCCGGTGTTTTGACTCGGTATGCGCATGGCGACATCTCGAATACGGTGTTAAGAGAGACAGTGATCAAAACCCGTTGGCTTTTCCCGTCACTGTTGTGTAACCATACCCATTTCTGGCACAGCTATTCTAGTCACTCCTCAGACCCTATACTGTTCCATGCTATCGTCCCACTTTCTCTGTTCTAGATCTCGTAGTCTATTTTCTCTTCTCCATCGCGGCCAATATCGTTTATCCTGTCGACTCCCAACCGTTTTTCTTCCATTTAACTTTCAATTTCACTAGTATCCTGCCATTTTATATCGGTTTTCATTTTTCATGCAGTCGAAGCCCCCTATATAAATCCATACAAAATATATTGATATTTTTTCTTAAATTCAGGACCACTATCTAGCGCTTTAAGTAACAAATATGGAGCTAGAAAGGTGGTGGCGTTTGGAGCTCTCCTGGGCACCATTGGTATGATACTCAGTTCCAATGCAACTAGTGTGTCGTTCCTCTACGTGAGCTATGGACTTGTCACAGGTAAGGAACTTTCAAGTAATAAAAAATGATGATTTATTTATCAGTATTCCTGTCTTTCACGTCAACTGCAGTTTGGGTTTCTTGTTCTACCCACCAAAAGCAGCTTGTCACCTCGGTTTGTATATGTTTAAATTGCATTGATATTGTTAGCTAAATATTGTTAAATTGTGAAAAATCATAAAAAATTACAGCTTTTGTTTGTGTTGACTTTGTTTCAACTTTCATAGCAAGGTATCGCGTTTATATGAAATACGCAAGTGAAATAGGCCTAATACATAGACATGAAACAACTTAGGTGACTCGACATGGATACCAAAATTTATGTGTGACTAAATAACATGATATTCCCAGTCAGGACTAGACTGCACAATTAAAAAGGTTTTCACTCCAGGTAACCGTAAGCTTTGTACACCTTTCTTCAGCTCACTAAGTGCGCTTTCTTGGTCTACTTACTGTTTTTTCCCGTAGCCGTTAGGTCGGCCTGGTTACACAGTCGTATTTCCAATGGAATTTATACCTTAACACGTATTCAATCGTCAACAATGTATGATGTTGCTTACAAAATAGAGGTGGGCTCCATTGATTAGCTGAATGGAGCAGACGAAGGGAATACGGACACCCACCTCCCCGACACCTGATCAGAACGCAAAGCATTTCGAAAAGTTGAGGTAGTACGCACCTCTAAAAGATTTGAACTTGTTCTAAAACTTTCCTCTGGGAGATTTGAAATCATTTCCTTTCAATATCAAGAATAAAAATCATGGGTCATTTGTACTGGGAAAACAATGAATTACCTAAAAATCGCCGATATTTGAAATTCAAAATGGCTGCCATCCTCTTGTTAACACTATGCGGAAAATTCGATTGAAAAAAAATATGACGGTTAACACTTTTGCTTACTCCACGACCTCCAAAATGAACCTCCGCAGGCGAAAAATCAAATTCTTTTGTAAACATTTGAGAGTCCGAATATCTACCACCCCATCCCACCCCACCCCCTCCAAGACTCATTCTACCTGATGATGGTATACCATTACTTGTGTTCACAGGTCTTGGCTATGGTTTAGCATTTACACCAAGTATTGGCGTCCTGGATGCGTATTTCAACGAGAGGTTCGTGCTGGCCAATGCCGTGGCATTCACTGGCACTAGTGCGGGACTGTTCGCATTTCCTCCCCTTCTTCACTTTCTACTGGAACGTTATGGTTGGAAAGGCACGTTCATGACTTTGTCGGCCTTGTCGGCCAATCTTTTCGTATCCGCTGCCATCTTTAGGCCAGTCAACTCAAAACCATCGAGAAAATCAAAACCGAGAAACATTTTCACCATTGCCTACGGTCTTTCTATACCGCCCACGCTGTTGAATATATCGCTTCCTACGAACTTGGACGTCACGTCTGAGACGGACATCACCCACTGCGTTGTGAGTCCAGCTGTGGTCGATCGCTTCAAATCCATCCTAAGTCGGGAACTGAGTGATCATTCAAGTGATGAAGACAGCGGGCACGTATCCAATGCGCCTCTGTCCAGAGAGACGTCGAATACAGAAAACACAGGTAGTCTTCAATACAGAAGTGAACCATCGCAAACCATTGAACTAACCGACGAAATCTGGACACCTACCGTAAATAAGGGCCTTTATGATGAGCGACCGATACCGTATCTGTACGACGGTAAGTTCTGTGATTTAATGCAGTGTACTGCTTCAGCGTCTATGAAAACAAATGAAAACGAAACCTGTATTAGGAGCATTACGTCACGCAGCAACTACGTCAGAAGAGTCAGCGAAGTGGCCGTAACGCAACAGGCTTGTGCCAACCAACTCAATGGACGACAACATTTTCGTAAAGTATCTGAATCTAGAGAAGCTGAGAGCGCAAAACGTGGATTTAAAATTTTGGATTTGTCCCTTTATCGGACTAAGCCATTGTTTGTTGGACTAACATTGAGTTTCTTCTTCGTCGGCATTGGGTATAATGCCTCATTAGTATATTTGGTAAGCAGGGCTATGGAATACGGAATATCACCTTCTGATGCCGCAGTTTTAGCTTCGGTTGTCGGTATATTCAACATCATCGGACAACTTGGGCATGCGTGGTTTGTACAGATGAAGTTTGTGACAGGATCGCAGGCCTATTACGGGTCCCTGGGTATCTGCGGTATCACGTCATTTCTAAGTGTATGGATGACGTCACACGTGACGTATGGTGTGTACTGTGCCATTCTTGGACTGTGCAGTGGTGTTTTCATGACTGTTATTGTTGTTGTCTGTAAGGAGTACGTTGGTGAGGAGAAATTGTCGGATGCCATAGGTTTAGCGCTTCCACCTTACGGCGTTGGGAGTCTCATTGGACCGCCACTCTCAGGTAATGCCAACAAAATATCAACAAATGACAAGCACAGCTGAGAAAGTAAACGCGATGGAGACTATGACTAAAAGAGTTGTTATCACAATCATATATGATTCCGAGCATAAATCTGTATTCAAAATGATTAGAACCCGTTTTTCGAGTTGTGTCATCTACCAATTAGTTTGGCTCATTTTTTTCACTATATCCGTTCTCTCTAAAAAAGATGAAGATATGTGTGTACTAAGCTTCCCCGTCAGCACATGGTATTATCTCAGAAAAAATTAAAGTCTGCCAGATTTTTTATGCTTTTGTATATGCTTTCGTATAATCAAATCTTGAATTTTGCGTTGCATTCATATTGTATGGTCTGAAGACATTTTTCCTCTGGGAAAATTTGAGAAGAGCAACAAAACACATCTATTTAACTAGTATGTTCTTAAAGTCGGGTCGGAAGGTAGGGTTCCCATGCACCCCATGGATGTATTTTTTTAACCTACATTTTTGTAATCCTTAGGGTCTATATTTAATGAATTTTGATGTTCCCAAAATCAAATCGTGTCCCATGGGGTTCATTTGGCGCCATCTTTGCCGCCATCTTTGCCGCCATCTTGGATTTCAACGATGGGGTAGGGGTCACGTATCTACCGCTCGACGGAAACAGAAACAATAAAATACTATAAACGTTACATTTTTAGAAAGCCAAGATCATGGCCTTTTCATTGATATATAACTTAATAGGGATCAATTAATATTCGAACGTCGATTAGACTTTATATCGGTCATTGGCCGTAAATCGTAAAATTTGCTAAATTTCACACCCAATAATTAAGTTCCCGTTCCTCCAAACAATTTTTCATAAAGTATTTATATATTTTTGGAAGAACTCAGTCCAATAAACAAGGAAAACAACATTAAAAGTATGTGTCTTGAGATTTAGTGGGTGTATGAGCTTGTTTTCTTATTACGCGGTATGCCACATATCCGTGTGTAACATAAGGGGTAGGGGTAATGTTTCCCTTTCTGTTTCGAATCATGAATGATGAAACCATATAAATGTTACATTTTTTGAAAGTGCTGCATCAGGCCTTTCTAAAAATATATAGATTTATGGGGAAAAGTTGCATAATTAAAAGTTACAAAGCTTAAACCTTTCGGTTTGTGTCGATTTTAAGTGATTTTTTAAGAACGAAATTACAACATATGGGGTAGGGGTAATGTTTCCCTTTCTGCCTCGAATCATGAATTACGAAACCATATAAATGTTACACTGTTTGAAAGCTCTGACATTGGCCTTTCCAAACATGTATAGTTTTATTGGGAAAAGTCCATATTTTAAAGTTACAAAGCTTATGCCTTTCAGTTTGTGTCAATTTTAAGTGATTTTTTAAGGACGAAATTACAACATATGGGGTAGGGGTAATGTTTCCCTTTCTCTCTCGAACCATGAATTACGAAACCATATAAATGTTATACTGTTTAAAAGCTCTGACATTGGCCTTTCCAAACATGTATAGTTTTGTTGGGAAAAGTCCATATTTTAAAGTTACAAAGCTTAAACCTTTCGGTTTGTGTCAATTTTAAGTCATTTTTAAACAAAATTTTAATATAAGGGGTAGGGGTAATGTTTCCCGTTCTGCCTTGAACAATGAATTATGAAACCATATAAATGTTATACCGTTTGAAAGCTCTGAAATTGGCCTTTCCAAACATGTATAGTTGTATTGGGAAAAGTCCATATTTTAAAGTTACAAAGCTTATGCCTTTCAGTTTGTGTTAATTTTAAGTGATTTTTTAAACAAAATTATAATATAAGGGGTAGGGTAATATTTCCCGTTCTGCCTTGAACCATGAATTATGAAACCATATAAATATTATACCGTTTGAAAGCTCTGAAATTGGCCTTTCCAAACATGTATAGTTTCATTGGAGAAAGTTGCATATTTGACAGTTACAAAGCTTAAGCCGTCCAGTTTGTGTCAATTTTAAGTGATTTTTTGAACAATATGCACAAAACAGTTAGTCTGTTGGCCAGGTATCGAAATCATCCCCTCTAAGGCATTTTACCCACTATGATTTTTTGTTAGCTAGTATTCTCAGCTGTCATAATCTGCTTATTTTCCATTATCTGATGGTGTGTGAGAGTGTAACGACTTGTTTGTGAAGGGCTGTCACGCCCTCCGTAGTAAAATAGGAATGGGTTAGGGGTAACATATTTACCGCTAGTCGGAAACAAAAACAAAAAAGTACCATAAACAATACATTCTTAGAAAGCCCAGATATAAGCTTTTTCCTTTTTTGATAATTATTCGACTTTAGATGGCGCCGATATTCCGTATGTGCATGGCGGTCAGCAGCTGAATCATTCACTTGACGAACGTTGATATGGCCTGAAACTTCGGTAAATTCATTCAAGCAAACTCTTGTTTGATTAAGTTGATAGTTTTCCTTTCTTTTTTATTTCGAGTATTTGCCATGGCATGACTGAAACGAACCTTGAAACGAAGGCTGTACGTATCTATATTAGTCCGAGCCTGAGCGTGATCTGAGAGCAAACAGATCCGCAGATAATGCGAACGATCGCAACCGTTACCAACAGACTCATTATGCAGAGCCATGCCCCAAAAACGCCCAACCATACTTGGCACTAATCATGATCCCAGTCCATTTCGAGCCGGGCTTTAAGGGAAGTGCAGTGGCCTTTGAAAGACCCTTTGGTTTGGTTTTGTACCGTAGTATAGGAAGAAAACCCGACCTGTCGTCGTTGCTGTGAATGTTTGTGTTGTTTTTAGCCTCTTTTTTCGCCTATTTGAAGAATCGTCTTTGCAGCCTTCCATCCTGCGTTCTGTGTAGCGAGTGTCTTCGATCGCTCTCTTAAGTTTGTGATGTACAACTGTCTTGAGTCTCGGTGCTTTATTGGGTGTAGAGGTAAATAGTTAGAGATCAGGGTGATAAATTGGTTGCCGCAGTGTCTTTCCAGGTGTTGCCACTTTTGAAGGAATTCAACACTCGGTATTTTGGCCTGGTAAGTATTCTTTAAGGTGTACCTGTAGGCTAAGTGGTACTGAATAGGGGGCACTTAGGTTTCAACACATTCGATACTCTTGGCTTTCGCTTATACCCCGTTGTATGAGTAACTGGGATCGGAAATGGGAAAGGCTTAATTAATATCCATCTTTGCTAATATTAATTCTCGTTTGGCTTACAAATGGCCACCTCTACTTGTTTCGGTGAAAATTTGACTTTCAATTGGACAAAACATTGAATATGACTTTCTTCTGTGTGTTATTTAGGCCTATGAAAAATATGAAAATTGCATTATATATTGTTGTCAAATATCTCAAATCTTAGATTGTAAGAGATAGGCTTAGGCTTCCCTGTAATCATACAAATGAGTTAAATGGGAATTTATTGGAGTAGATTACAGTAATCGAAGAGAATGGTTGACACTATAGAAAGACTTATCTCGGATTGCGGGGGACCTAACTATAAAAGAACAGCACAGATACTTGCCGGATGTATTGACTGTTCATCTATAGTACAGGCTAGTACAACATGGAATGTAAAACATACAAATCAAAGAAGTGGCAAATTTTCTCAACTTTTCACAAAGTTTATATTCCATCATTACTATCAGGATTAGGATTTTCCAAATCTATAAATAAGCTATTACTTGATTACACCTTGATTCAGCATGACCAACATTTTGCATTTGCCACGCAACCAGCCATGCCCGTCCCTTGGATCGCGAACAATGCCTTTAACGAAGCTTTTGAACGCTTTTTGTGAATTGTGTAAGAATGTCCTCTCTGTGGAGTATAATGTGTGAAGCCGTTGTCTAGCTCGCTTGACTCTGATGATTATGTTGACTTATTTTTTTCTCAGCTGCTGGTGGCTGATCTAGCTGGAAAGTTAGATCAATCTCGTCTCTCTGATTCGATCATGCTGGTGGGAATGGTATCTTCAAGCATTGACCCTAAAACGTCCGTTTGTAGGGTCTTTGCTTCAAAGACGTCAGGGTCTAACATTGGTTAAATGTCATCCATGATAAGAAACTAATGATAGATTCACTCACAAGGCATTTTAAACATTGAGGTGTCAATGGGAATATAAGCCTTTTTAGTCATTTTCTGAGGTTTGTCTCGCCTTCTTATTGCTTGGTGTAGAGAGTGTTTGTTCGCCTTCTGTTTACTATTTAGTTGCGTAATTTGAATGCGTTCTGTGACATTTGGCTTTTCGGGTTTTAGTTCCAGAATTATTTTGCTATTGAATTTTAGTACCTAGTCGAAAATGTAATCCTCATTGTGAGTATATAGTGTTCTGCGTTGTAAAATAATTTCGAAAAATTGGTTATGATCTCTTGTTTTCTGGTAAGGAAGGTAAAGTGTTGTCGATCCATCTTATCTTATTATGGAGAAGCTATATTGTGGATTAATGGTGATTGGTTTTCAGCGATAAAAGATTCTCTCGTATTCCCGTGTGGTATTAAAAATAACACTATTAATAGTGAGCTCTGATTTGCCCAGACGGTCACGTGACTGTGCATGTATTTACGATATACTGTAAAGTTGGCCATTCCTATCTCCAAAGTGGGTTTCTTTCACATTGTTTGTATTTTCATCACAAGTTTCAATATACTGATATAATATAGCGATAAACATCCCCTATAAGTTGGGTACACCACTCGAGCTCGGTTTTGACCATTTCACTCCTTATACACACGATTGAAGTTCGTGCGTATATGTTGTTTACCGGTCGAAACCGTGTGGTATCCTTTCAAAGTGGTGCTTTATTGCTTATATATCTCTCGCGATACAATTAAAGAAAAGGGATTGATTGTTGCTGCTGTCATATCAACTTTGCATGGCGACTATGACATCCAATTTAGTGTTTGTGGGTTTGGAATATATAATTTTTGACATATTATAGCTGTTAACTTTCTTTCCCTAATTTGAGTTATTGAAATGAGTAAAACGTCTTTTATTAACCACCATTGTAGCTTTTTAGTGCTATTCAATGCCTATAGAGTATTTTTCTATGTTCCTTTTAACAAGTAAATGTCAGTAAAGTAACACAAACTTTTGAGTTTAGGCATTGTCACTGCATAATTTTTGAGTTTACCCCATCAAGCCATATCTTGTTGGAAAAACAACTGCGTTAGTGTTTCAGAGATATGATATTTATGTGGCTTCCTTATTCGCTGCGTTTGGTAGGAGAGGAAACATTACCCATACCCCTATCCCTTAAATGTATATTATAGAGGGATGTACGGCATACCATATATTAGGTAAACAATCGACGCACCCCATAAGTCCCAAGAAGATACACTCTTTTAATGTTTTTTACTTCTCTATTGCATTAAGTTCTTTCAAATGATATATAATACCTCGTAAAAATTGTTTGGAGGAACATGAACTTAATTATTGGGTTTGAAATTAAGCAAATTTTACAATTTACATTTCATGTCCGATATAAAATCTAATCAATTTTTGAATATCGATTTATCCCCATTTAGTTGTATACCAATGGTAAGGATATTATCTGGGCTTTCTAAGAATGTATTGTTTATGGTACTTTTTTGTTTTTGTTTCCGACTAGCGGTAAATATGTTACCCCTAACCCATTCCTATTTTACTACTGAGGGCGTGACAGCCCTTCACAAACAAGTCGTTACACTCTCACACACCATCAGTTAAATGGAAAATAAGCAGATTATGACAGCTGAGAATACTAGCTAACAAAAAAATCATAGTGGGTAAAATGCCTTAGAGGGGATGATTTCGATACCTGGCCAACAGACTAACTGTTTTGTGCATATTGTTCAAAAAATCACTTAAAATTGACACAAACTGGACGGCTTAAGCTTTGTAACTTTCAAATATGCAACTTTCTCCAATGAAACTATACATGTTTGGAAAGGCCAATTTCAGAGCTTTCAAACGGTATAATATTTATATGGTTTCATAATTCATGGTTCAAGGCAGAACGGGAAACATTACCCCTACCCCTTATATTATAATTTTGTTTAAAAAATCACCTAAAATTGACACAAACTGAAAGGCATAAGCTTTGTAACTTTAAAATATGGACTTTTCCTGATAAGACTATACATATTTGGAAAGGCCCATTTCAGAGCTTTCAAACAGTATAACATTTATATGGTTTCATAATTCATAATTCGAGGCAGAAAGGGAAACATTACCCCTACCCTATATGTTGTAATTTCGTTCTTAAAATGACTTAAAATTGACACAAACTGAAAGGTTTAAGCTTTGTAACTTTAAAATATGGACTTTTCCCAATAAACTATACATGATTGGAAAGTGCCAATGTCAGAGCTTTCAAACAGTATTACATTTATATGGTTTCATAATTCATGGTTCGAGACAGAAAGGGAAACATTACCCCTACCCAATATGTTGTAATTTCGTTCTTAAAAAATCACTTAAAATTGACACAAACTGAAAGGCATAAGCTTTGTAACTTTAAAATATGGACTTTTCCTAATAAAAATATACATGATTGGAAAGGCCCATTTCAGAGCTTTCAAACAGTATAACATTTATATGGTTTCATAATTCATAATTCGAGGCAGAAAGGGAAACATTACCCCTATCCCATATGTTGTAATTTCGTTCTTACAAATGACTTAAAATTGACACAAACTGAAAGGTTTAAGCTTTGTAACTTTAAAATATGGACTTTTCCCACTAAAACTATACATGTTTGGAAAGGCCAATGTCAGAGCTTTCAAACAGTATTTCATTTATATGGTTTCATAATTCATGATCCGAGGCAGAAAGGGAAACATTACCCCTACCCAATATGTTGTAATTTCGTTCTTAAAAAATCACTTAAAATTGACACAAGCTGAAAGGCATAAGCTTTGTAAGTTTAAAATATGGACTTTTCCCAATAAAACTATACATGATTTGAAAGGCCAATGTCAGAGCTTTCAAACAGTGTAACATTTATATGGTTTCGTAATTCATGATTCGAGACAGAAAGGGAAACATTACCCCTACCCCATATGTTGTAATTTCGTTCTTAAAAAATCACTTAAAATCGACACAAACCGAAAGGTTTAAGCTTTGTAACTTTTAATTATGCAACTTTTCCCCATAAATCTATATATTTTTAGAAAGGTCTGATGCAGCACTTTCAAAAAATGTAACATTTATATGGTTTTATCATTCATGATTCGAAACAGAATGGGAAACATTACCCCTACCCCTTATGTTACACACGGATATGTGGCATACCGCGTAATAAGAAAACAAGCTCATGCACCCACTAAATCTCAAGACACATACTTTTAATGTTGTTTTTCTTGTTTATTGGACTGAGTTCTTCCAAAAAATATATAAATACCTTATGAAAAATTGTTTGGAGGAACGGGAACTTAATTATTGGGTGTGAAATTTAGCAAATTTTACGATTTACGGCCAATGGCCGATATAAAGTCTAATCGACGTTCGAATATAAATTAATCCCTATTAAGTTATATATCAATGAAAAGGCCATGATCTTGGCTTTCTAAAAATGTAACGTTTATAGTATTTTATTGTTTCTGTTTCCGTCGAGCGGTAGATACGTGACCCCTACCCCATCGTTGAAATCCAAGATGGCGGCCAAGATGGCGGCAAAGATGGCGCCAAATGAACCCCATGGGACACGATTTGATTTTGGGAACATCAAAATTCATTAAATATAGACCCTAAGGATTACAAAAATGTAGGTTAAAAAAATACATCCATGGGGTGCATGGGAACCCTACCTTCCGACTAGACTAACTAGTATGTTCTTAAATTCATGTTAACTTTACATTTCACTGTAATTGCACCCTCTTTGTTCAGTGCCATTGAGCATTTGTATCGGCTTTCGGTGCACTGCAATGTGACTGACTTCTGGGATGTGTCGAAAATTACAACCGCTCTTCTTGATCTTGCCTTCCTTGTGTATAACACTTTCCGCGTCTGACTTACAGGTGCTCTAATGTCACAAAACTATCACCAGCGATTATGCTGGGACAACGAATGGAGCTATATATGGAAAGATCATTGGATAATCGGCGTTTCTAAAATTGAAACGTTTCGGATTTTTCCGAGCCCGATTAATTAATAATTAATTAATTATTTTTACAGGGTGGTTGTTTGACAGTTTTGGAAGTCACGACGGGCCAAACTACCTGTGCTCAGCCACCTTTCTGATGGCCTCTATGTGTGTCCTTATGGAACTGTTTACTTGTCGCTCCGCGTGCCATAGTCGTGGCAATGATCCGTCAGAGGAACAAAACGCCAACACAGAGATTGAGTCAACGAATTACATCGATAAGGAAGACGGAGATAAGGACAAGGAGGCGGATTTCATTTATGTAAACTCTGCATATCTAAACGATCAAAATATGCAAGAAACAGAACTGTAATGGAGTTTACTTGAAACAAAACCGATCCGAAAATTGCATTCTTTCAAGATTCCTATTTTACTTTTTACTTTGTTAGGCTTACCGCGTTTGTGTTCTAAGACACTGAATTCCTGAACGAGAAAACGCGTGACTTGGCTATGAAAGAACGCTTCTGGTGTCACCTTCCATCCAGCGCTTTGAATCCAAAAGGAATCACTTCTGATGGATGATGACTCTATGAAATCCAGTTCGATTTTCGAGATATGTACCGGGGAAGAAAGCAAAATTTAGATAGTTTCTTACTTGTTACCGTGAGTCATTGAGGAGGACTGTGTATTGCCTCTACAACAACTAACTCGCCATGAAGCGAGTGACAAATTTATATATAGTCTCATGTATTGTGAAGGATGTTATCCTTGCCCTTACAACGACTAACTTGCCAAGAAGTGAATGAACTATCGCAGTGCTTATTTGAATATCTGGCCTATCATGTCGTGTTACTGTCCTCCAGTAAGGCTCTATTCCACGCCCCACCCTCTTACTTTGATATTGATTCGTCTGATTTGCACCAATTTAGGATGTCCATATTGAGAGTCGATACCACACAAACTTTCAACGAAAATTGGGTTTATTCACAAAATAAGTCTCATATATCCCACATATTTGTATTCATTTTATTTTGGAAATGCTTCGTTGTTTTATTGGACATATTTCCAGTGTTCTATTGTTATTCAGTCTTTTAGAGAACGCTTATGCAAATTTCAATATGATGAAATTTGGAGCCTACATTACCCTTCAGAAATAGAATGTACAACAACAACAACAGCAACGGCGACATCAACAACAACAACAAAAACAACACAACATCGACATCAACAATTAAATTATTATTCTTTATCTTATTGAGAAAAAAACTCCAGTTTTGTTTATGTTTACTGTTGAATTTGTCCTAACTTGCAAACGTGTCACGTAATGTTGAACTTGTAATTTGTGGTAAGAGAAATTTGCGGAAGAAGTAGACTTGTCTGAAATCTCCAGGTTATATCACGGATGAGACTGTAATGTTAATAAAGTGAGGTGATAAATTTCATGGAAATCTGCGCGCGAGTCGAGCTGATCGAATTAACACAGGCGAGCGACGCACGGCCAAGAAAATTGAGACATGTACAGGTGAGCGCTAACGAAGAAGGAAATGGAGAAAAAAGAAACCTGTTTGTAAATATAGCTGGCCAAAAAGATGGATTCAGTTCAGTATTGTTTTTGATATGTAAACAAGGACTAAACGATAGCCCTGAGGCATTAGCCTCACCTCTGTTCACATTGTCGTCATCAAACAAATCACATCGTGTCTGAACCTATTTCTAAAAATGTCAGTATATTTGGTGGTATGGATAAATGGCACCTACGAAATATCATGGCACAATTATTTGCGACCAAGTCAGCTAACGCTGTATCTCAGCAAGACACGGGAGTTTAAAATCTATGTCAAATATGAATTGAAAAACGATACGATGTGATCATCATGATGATTTGGGGCCAAAACGAAGCTGTTACGATGTTGTGGTTTTGCAATGGGCAATTCTTTGTGCGTTTTGAAAACGCATGAAAAGTCAAAGGCATGACGCTGTAAGCTCTTCCTGTGATATAGAGCCTAGCCGGATGACCTCAGACGCAGCTCTGCTGCTGACAGTATCACTGATTTTATAAAGAGATGTTCTCAGTGGAATGGCATAAGTAAGGGCAAGGACGGTTGTAGGAAGATGGAGGGCGTTATCACACATGAGGGGCCGCCAGGACTGCACATCCTTCTTCAAAATTCACGAACTTGCAAAGGCATATTGCAAATAAAAACGCAAGACGATTTTAGAAACTTCGAACTTGTAAGGTAGCATCAATACTTCTCAATTTTCAAAAGTTCACTATGAATCACGTCCGTTTCAAAACTTTAAGTCATTGCCAGTTTCTAAAGTGACATAGAATCAAACTTCAGAAATTAAAAAGGTGCGTCTGGAAAATTACGTTGTTCAAAAGCAGGAAATTAACAAGTGCACTTCAGATATTTCATATTGTATGTTTTATATTTCCTCACAGGCGGCTTAATCAAATTCGGCCATTGGTAGCTAGAGGAGAGAGTATAACGCATACGCAAGGCAAATGATGCAAGAACTTACACACAGTTAGAACGGTCGTCCCAATCTCTTGATCTCATAGTTATAGTTATTGTGTGCATGGATCTAGTTTATTTGCTTAAAAGCAATCCCCTTTTTATTTACTCGAAAAGTTTTCGGGCTTCTGAATTGTTTTAATTTAATTTTTTATCAAA
The DNA here is from genome assembly GCF_041260155.1 of Ptychodera flava. Classification (NCBI taxonomy): domain Eukaryota; kingdom Metazoa; phylum Hemichordata; class Enteropneusta; family Ptychoderidae; genus Ptychodera; species Ptychodera flava. The sequence continues at coordinate 34,720,855 of NC_091933.1, forward strand.
GATAAAATAGGCCTATTAAGGTGATGTCAATTTAAACCGCGGCGCCTTCATTAAAATCGCACGAGTAAAATGTAAAACCAAATCAATAAACAAGGACGAATGACTGACTGACCAGTCCATTTGTGGGATTCAGGTATGGGTACGTTTTGGGTACGTTTCACGACCTTTGAACAATATGAGAACCTAATAGGTAAAAAAATAAAGACAAATTGTTTAAAAGTTTCAATCGATAGTTATATGTAATTGTTACTGTTTTTCTCATATATTGCAAAATACTATTGACAAAAATTATGAATATTATGAAAATAAATTATAATCGATGTTTGGACGTCACTTTACCAACCTCCCAATGCCCTCAGCCTTTCTTCTGGTTGAGTTCCCTCTTATATTTAGATTGTGTAAAGATCTCAAAAACATGAAATTTTCTCTATAAAGTTTTATTTGGTAAGTGAATGATCCCAACACCTCAGTGTTTCTTTGTAAGAGTTATCTCATAAGAGTTTCTAAGGTCAGTGTTTGGAACAAAGACTTCTGCTTCAACACTGCAAAATGTTGTCTGTCAGTAGTAGCAGACGCATGTAGCGCCCTCTTTGGCGAATAGGCGGCTAATATTTGGGGTCAATCTGGGTCATTACACTGTCACTCGTGATTTGAACGGAAGCCAGAAGCGAAGGAGGGTCACCTGAAATCAGCTGATTTCTGTAACCTAATTCCCACATGTTTCAAAATGTCGGTGTATTGTAGCCGTGTCTCAGGTCTTGCATCGAAAGTTTTACGGTGTGCTACGTCGAGGGACGCCACTATCAAACTTCAGAGGCGATTGATAGCTTCGAAGGTAAGTTTAGGACCACAAGGGGAATGAAACGAGGTCGCTGTGTGGCGTTTGAAAACGAACGCTATCGTCTGCTAGAGTGCTGTAGCTGCACCAACATAGTGTAGGGTACATCTTGTGTGGCTAGTATAGTGTGAGACAGACTAAAGCAGGTATGTATTGCGTGCCCAGAAAAAAATTATACAACACAGATGCACTAATGCAATGTGTTGTTCCAGAACACGGAATTCTGTACAATGCGTTACAGAAGGGTATAATTAATTGTGTTGATGACAGGAGAAGTGGCTAGTGATGTGTGTGTAAGCACTCAACTTCCAGCGCCTCTGCCAGTCGTCTGACGTCTGTGTGCGTGCATTGCGGGGGAGGGGAGGGGAGGACGTAGAGGGTGGTAAAAGCATTATCGAAAAAATCAGCAATTCTGCTTTTTGAAAACGTTCAAATAAAGGTCTGCCTCCGGCAATACACTATGTGGAATTTTAGAAACAAGTCTACATGTGTACAGTGATGCCATACAAATTTGCAGAAATTCAAATTTTTTAGTATAGATCGATAATCAAATCTTCAGTAAAATTAATTTAATCTAGTGTAAATATGAAAAATACATGCTAAATTTAAATTGTAAAAAAAATGTGAATGCTGCGGTATCAATAAAAGGAAACGATAATTCTTATCATCATATTTTGCGATAATGATATTTTAGTAGAGTTGCCATATAAATGTATTTCTATCAATCTGATTAAATTTTCTTCTGGGATTTATAATTATCTGCTACACTGAATCTCACAACATACAGAAGAAAGTTTTGTAACCCTAAAATTGATAGGCTTTTCATTAGTTTAAGAAGATGCGTCTAGTTCTTTTGGAGACAAGTGTAAAACTCCAATTCAGATACCAGTTAGTGACTGTGTATGCTAACTTACAGCGTTGTCCTTGGAAGTGGCTCATTAATGTAATTAAGTTACACCCTGGCATGCACTGAATATGTTTATCAAATAATTAGATTAGAAATATATGATACAAGATCTTTTCTATGAATGTGAAATATTGCAGTGCCACAAAAATGAGTCAGTAGACTCTAACTAAGCAACTAAGCAATAATTCCTTTTTAATCATGGACTGTTCATAAAATTGCAAGGGTAGTTATTATATTTGGAGATTATAATAATAGATCAATTTTCAATGTGTATTCAAATCAATGGAAGGGGTCATATTACAGGAAAATTCAATCATATAGTGAGTAAATAGTCCAGTTTTTCAATAATTCACAGGGTGTACAAAATTCAATGTGATATGTGGAAGTGCTTTTGCTTGGAATATAATGTTGTAATTTGGTGTTTCCTTATTTTCAAAAACTCTCATATCGAAGTGAAAAAATCAGCCAGAGAACTTATTTTAAAGTTTTTTCATTCCCATGTCGTAATGGACTACTCACTGCCATCTTGATACAAAGTTGACCACACTTGAACGACATTGTTATTTAAAAGGATATACCAAAATATACAGCAGGAACTGTGGCAAGACTAATGAGTATTTCGCTTTTCAAGTTGATCATACTTTCAAAGATCTTACAAGATCTACATGTATATTATGCTGGCCATCACCATACATGTAACTCCCAGGTCACTAAATCGTCACTGTTTGTTAGCTCTGGCTGTGTTGTTATTCAACCTTTGTTCAGAGTCATTTTAATTTCATACAAATCAGGATTATCCATGAGCTGCAATGGCCACTTAATTGTTTGAAGTCATAGAAAAAATGGAAATGATCATTACAATGGAAGTTTCTCAAAGGGCTAGTAGCTTTTGATTAATTTTTCACGATTTTCATTTGTTATTAAACTACACGTTTCTTGTTCTACTCCCCAAAGCATGTTTATATGTGAGATATTTAGCTTGTCAACCCAGTCTGTACATGTTAAAACTACATTATAATATGCTTAGCTTGAATCAGGCAATCTGATTCTGGAGCTAGGGTTTATATTCTGAACAAGAAGACCTTCACGCTTTTTTTGAGCTCGCACAAATTTCGAACTCAAGCTTGAGAGCTCAATGTGCCATAGTGTCTAACAAGTCTATGGCTTGAGATTGATTTTGATAGTTAAATTATGTCTGATGCAGCTCGATTTTGATTGTTATGTCTGGTGCAGCTCAATGAACCCACAAATGAAGAGTTTGTATAAGCAGCGACAGCAGTGTAACAACAACATAATTTTTACAGCGCTTGTCTTTTTAGTGTGGAGTTTCAGGGTTTAGCACACACGGGTTTCTTGACTGTAACGTACAAGTTGTTGTACTCCGACACATAACATCAAAGGATGCGTCGATTGCCGCACGTTCTCTTATCATGCAGAATGTTACGGAGCTATAACACTGTAGCAGAACTTTTACCTAAGAGTGACAGTAATCTTTCCCGATACAGGCGTATGATTGGTTCAAACCTTCGCAGTCTCGGTCAAACACACCGGAAGACTATTCCATTTAACACCAAGGGATGTGATTTGCACTAAAGGGCGTGATTTTTACCGGGAATATTAAAATAGCCTAAATGCAAAAATTGAAACTATTTGTTATGAAATTGAACACTCACTCAGTGTAGCCAGGTTTGACTTCCATAACGGAAACCACCTGTGTATTCAGTGTTCATCAAAACTTGCACTTGAAAACTTGTTTCCGCCAACTTTGCTCTCTGAGAGCAGCGGCGCAGATAGGCAGGCACAGATTGAACTCATTGCAATAAACAAGCATGAGTCTAGTACCAAGTCCAAGTCCAATACAGGTGAAAACGCAGACAATTTTACACAACCCTTTGGACTCGTACCACGATTCCTAATTAACAGACGTTTGCATGGATGTGGCTAAGAAGTTTGTGCACTGGCATCTCTGCTACACGAATAAAGTGCGCCGCGTACCGTGCGGGTAAATTTGACATATGTGTTTTGGTTATTTTCATCGGGGGGGGGGGGGGGGGGGGGGGGGGGGGGGGGTCATCAAATTTTTTCGTCTGACAAAGGGGGGGGTCATCTTTTTTCACGAAAAATGCAGGGGGTCCATATTTTTTTGAACACCGGCGACAAGATTTTGCCGGCCCCCAAGGCCGTAAAAACTGAACGGTCGCTAACGGAGGGCTTCTCAGATTTGATGGCTTCTATGAACTCAACTTCAACGTCCAGTAACACACTTTGTCGACCACGGCGATAGTTTCTAGGGGATTTACTGAACCGGTCTTGCAAAAATGTACCCAAATCTTCTTTAATAATAATCGGTCGTTGCTGCCAATCGCAATTCTTCGCTGTTTGTACATATGATCCACGAGGTACAAAACCAGTCGCCTGATCACCACCTATCTCCTCTATTTCGTGAACTACTTATTGCCGGAGATCACTGCTGGTTGCCTTTCCACGGATGTAGGTTCTTCCCGTGTATTTTGCATTATTTCGATAGATTACTCCAAGGCGATAGCTATACGAAGATACGACGATCAAACGTGGGTCCTTTTCTGTTCAGACCGACAGTTGTGACCGTTAAAACAACTCGCTTAAATTTGCATGCAACAACACTGCACTGTGCGGCATTCTCAGACGAAGACAGAAATGAAAACGTGTCGTCTGTCTTGGATAAAATGTTGCATTTCCGTCTGGTATTTCTTTGTGTCGAACTGTAAACCTTGGCTGTGCCAAACAAAAAATCCGTGTGTGCCAAACCCTGAAACTCCACACTAAAATGACAAGCGCTGTAATTTTTAAAGTTCTTTTTGGGCGTTGTTTCAAGTTAATCAGCATTAAATTAGCATATTTGGGTAAAATAATCACTTGCTGCGCTTCACAGTAAGTGAGACTACCCACAATTCTCCATGATCTGTACACACGGAGATCACTCACTGAACTGAAGCAAATTTCTTCTGTACACAGAACAACTCGGTCTATATTTCAAAATTCTGGCAACATAGTTCTGATAATCATAATTTTCTGATTTCACACTGTGAATAATGAGAAGATCAACCCCTTTTCCGCGATGGAGATAGCAATTTTGTAATTTTGTCGACATAGATTTTTGACAGCCATACACAATATTTTCAAGGAAACTAAGGGAATAAGTTGCATCTGTGTTGGCAAAAGAAAGGGTATTGATTTTTTTAAATGTTCGTAACAAAGGAAATTTGCATGTCTAACAGGTGGCATGATGAGACCATCTTAGTTGCTGATAACTTTATCTTGACAAGTGTGCAATTTTTAGCACCTCCAAACATTGACTTCTCATTCAATTTACTCTTGAATTTTAAACATAATCAATAATTTTGGAACATAGTTTTCACAAATAATCTTGAACTTAAATTGTAAGTTAAAAATTTGTGAGAAACTGATAAAATTGAAAAGCCTTTAGCAAAAAAATGTCTGAGGTGAACAAATCAAGGGGAATTGTGGGTAGCCTCACTTACTGTGGCGCTTGGTGATTATTTCCTATTAAATATGCTAATTTTCACCCAAGAGGTCTTATATCCGCAACCGAATACCCTCGCTTGCCGTTTATAACCTCTAATTTTTATTTTGTAAATTGGATTCTTGTGTGGATGAGAATTCAAATGCGAGCAGTAAGAGTGTATTTTACACATATGAAAGATGTGTTGGCAAGCTAAATAGTTGGTGTTTCAATGTACTTTTGCGAAAAAATCATCAAATGTTACTGCTATTAGCGCCTTAAGTCTAGTGGCAACATTTCTTGAATATATCTCCACTTTGTTTTCAGGCCGATGAGAATTTAAAAAAGACATGTTTGTATGATATGCACTTGGAGCATGAAGCTAAGATGGTTCCATTTGCTGGCTTTTCAATGCCGGTCCAATACAAAGCATCTGGTCTGCTTGCTGAACACCTGCATACCAGGAGCAGTGTCTCACTCTTCGATGTCTCCCACATGCAACAGAGTAAAATCTATGGCAAAGACAGAATACGCTTTATTGAAAGCCTGATAGTGGGTAAGACGTACTTTGCTTTATATGCAAATTAGTGCAAAATATTCACAGCTTTTTGAAATGTTTGCTGTCTTCTTGTTTGTATCCAAACCTTCCATAACAATTTTCTTGAGTTCTTTCATAAACTTTGGATAATGAACCACAATACATGTCCTTCAGATAAATTGAATGCAGTGACTCAAGATTATGCATCAATAGTGCAAATCTTCAGTGACTTCATTCAGGCCTGAATGAATTGCCACAGCTTTTCAGCAATTGTTGTCACACACAGACTGTCATAATTACCTAAAAACGCATTTCTAATGATACCAATTTCAGGCGAGTTGATATTTTTAGAAGCAGTGAAACTAGCAAGGTGTGATCACCGATCTGTGTTTCATCTAGGGAGTGGGATGGGAATTCCCCTTCTGTTGACACGTTGGTACCCCACAGTAATTTGTCAGGGGGGGGGGGAGCAGCCCCCCCCCATGAAATGGTGCCAGTCACACCTTAGAGATACAAGTGGAACAAATGAACTGGTGAAATACTCCCCTCCCCCCCCCTCTAACAATTTCTGGTAAATGGGGAAATTGCCCCTGTTGATGTCTAGCAATATTTTTCACACCTTTCATGATTATTCATTTCAGGTGATATTGAGGGTTTGCCCGACAACACCGGTACACTAACACTGTTCACAAATGAACAAGGCGGAATCAAAGATGACCTGATCGTCAACAAAACCAGCGATGGATATCTGTACGTGGTCTCCAATGCGGGTTGCATTGACAAGGATGTGCCACACATGCAGGTGAGAGCCGTAGTAATCTACTCTCTACCAATATTGACGTCAGGTGAATGTGGACTTTGTACTGTGCAGTACATTAACTATTTTATGAGTTGTACACGAGTGATAAAAAATTGGCGTCTAGTTTTCATTTGAAATGCCAGTGAAAGCCAGAGACTGTAAATCTCCCATCAAATGAGATATTCAAACACCAATCAGTGTGTCTTGTCTCTCGGGGATTAATAACGTTGCTGCAGTTCAATGGAAAAGCACTGTGTATTAAACAGTACGTTTTGTATCAGAACGTTATTTGAAATAAGGCCACAATGAAACGTGTGCTTAGAAGGAAACTTCTGAGATTATCAAAGGATTTCAAAAATAATGCAAATCTGTGTAATAAAAGATCTCCACAGTGGAAAAACCCTCAGTATCTTTTATCAATTGTGTCGTCTTTTCCAGTCAAAATTCATAAGATTATCTTATTGAATGAAACATTTACTCAATTTTCACTCTCTTTATACACAACTAAATATTTAATATTTGCTCTCCGTACAAATCGTGTGAGGCAGGAAGTGCCTGTTAAATATCTTTAACACGTTCACCAACATTTTATGAGAAACAAATTTTAGTCACCGAATGAAAAGCTGACAGTATAGCTGTGGGAAATAGTCCTATGAACTCCCGTGTTGTTGACCTAATTTTTTGTCTTACCATACTTGTTGACTTTTCCTGTTTCAGGCACAAGAAGCTAAATTTAAATCTCAAGGCCTCGATGTGACCTTTGAACCCTTATCAGATGTTGCATTGCTGGCTCTGCAAGGTTAGTTACTGGGCAAAATAAATGACTGACCTCAAGATTAAATTGAAGCTATCATGTAATAGACGATGTTCCGCTGATTGCGAGATCTCGCGAGACTTTAATAACATGCCCATAGAAAACAGGTTTCCAGTTTAGTAATACAAGTGAAAACTTTATATGGAACTAGAAAAAGTGCAGAACTGAGCAAAGATTGCAACTTCATATATTTTATGCAGTGTTTAACGTAATTAGCGATTTGTCCTGTTTACTCAGTTTGTCCTGTGTTGCGAGAACACGTCCACTGCAAACCACATATTCTCGCGATATCTCGGAATGTCTCGCACGGTTCGGAACATGGTCTATTAACTTGCACCTCTTTCAGTGTTTAGGATACAGTGCTTCCTATGTCACATGAGTGTAAAATGTTTTATCATTATCTCGTGAATAACATTATTAAAATTACTGAAACACTTATGGCCGTAATATTTTGTTTCTTGCAAATCATATTGCATTTTCATAATTGATGTCATCTAATTAGCAAATTTGTCTTGTGCTGGTATGTCCTATTGTTGGAATAATATAAAATATGTGAGAAACATGACAAAACAGTGATTTCTTGTGTTCCCATCAGGCTAGGTGACACCAGGATCAATGATGTAATATAGCAAGGGGATATTTTCTGATGAATCTTTCATTACTTTACCAGACACTAGGTTTATATGTCTGTATCCTTTGGAAGGACTATTCTGTATTTCTTGCAGTGTGACAGTTCATTTTGAGTCTGATGCTCACATCTAGGTTTGTGAGATATGTGCGATAAGAAAGCGATTTTGTCACGGCAACAGTATATTATTGCACTTTTTATTTGACTATCTTCCTCATTGCAGTGAGTCAAATTCACATGTTCCTTCTAACCAGGTTGAAAACATGTTGAAACAAGTAAGAATCATATAGAGTAATTTACACACAGCAGGGTAATGTTTGTTATCCTGTCTTCGCTCCAGGTATCCTATACCGTAGACCCTCCAAAGGGTCTACTCCTATACTTCTTACATAGGTAGACTTGGAGGATAGCAAATAGACAATCACCATGCATTTTTTTGCTCACATGTAGCACACGTGAGCATATGTCGCAGCGATGTCTGTCTGTCTGTCTGTTTGTCTGCGTGTCTGTCTGTCTGTTGGTCCAATATCTCAAAAACGGCTGATCAGATCAGAATCAAATCTTGTACATAGATTCAGTTAGCAAATGGAAATAAGTCATTAGTTTTTGGTGGGTATGGCTTGCATACTTTTGGCTCATTTGCATAATTAATGATTTAAGAAAAAACTGCTATACATTAAAAACGACTGCACAATTTGATGAGATTTGCTACAAATGTTGATCACACCAAGATATATCAGCAGTGGGAACCATTAAGGGGTGACATGAACGATAATTGCTAATTTACATATTTAATGAACTTTCCTAATTAGGGATATATATCTGATTTGACTCAATCAACATTGACCAAACTTGGTATGTATATTGAAGATACTATGATTTAACATTATTGAAAGTCATTAAGCATTTTAACCTTGGCCAATTGTGAATTTGCATATTTAATGAAATTTCCTAATTGGGGATATATATCTGAATTAATTTGATTGTTGTAGTTGAAACTTGCTATATACATCAAATATACATCAAAGATACTGTGATATAACGTTATTAAAAGTCAAAAGACATTTTTACTTCAGCCAATTCCTAATTTGCATATTTAAATGAATTTTCATAATTAGGGATATATATCTGAATTGACTCGATCAAAATTGATGAAACTTAATATGTACATTAAAGACACTGTAATACAATATTATTGAAAGTCATTAAGCATTTTCTCTTCAGCCAATTCCTAATTTGCATATTAAATGAACTTTCCTAGTTAGGGATATATACCGGTATCTGAATTGACTTGACTAAAGTTGACAAAACTTGCTACGTATATTGAAGATACTATGATACAACATTATTGAAAATCATAAGCATTTTTACTTCAGCTAATTCCTAATTTACATATTTAATGAACTTTGCTAATTAGGGATATATATCTGAATTGACTGGACCAAAGTTGATGAAACTTGTTACATACATTTAAGATACTATGATACAACATTTCCTTCAGGCAATCCTAATTTGCATTTTCAATGATCTTTTCTAATTACGGATATATACTGGGATTTACTTGATCAAAGTTGGCAAAACATGCTATGTACATTGATGATTATACCAGGTTAAAACAATAGCGAAAGTCATTTCACATTTTCTTGTCAGCTAATTTATAATTTGTATATCTTATGAGCTTTCATAGTTCAGCATATATGGCTTGAAGGACTTGGCCAAAGGTAATTACACTTGCTATGTAAAATGGTGATACAATGACAGCAGTCAAAGAACTTTAATATTTTTATTTCAGCTAATTACATATTTGTATACTTCATGACCTTTTAGAATTAATCAGCAGTGAACATTGTTCATTATGTTGATCATAATACTTTCAATGAAGTTGCAAACATGTGGCAAAGGTTCAAATTTGCACATGAATGCAATATATAATGAAACACATGAGCATTTTCAGTTCATATCTGGTTAAACAATTGTTTCACCATTTTCAAAGGTATTTTATTGACACCTCTAGAGACCTTTGTTAATGGTTATGTTTTCAATTATTAATCTTTATTTTGTTGTAAATGAAATGACAAGTGACCCATGCGGGACTAAAAACCCACACCCCACAAATACATGTATTCGGGGAATGTGGGTTCGAGTCCCGCATGGGTCACTTTTCATTTCATTTACAACAAAATAAATAAAATTTGTATAGTGAGGTGAGTCACAATTTCAATCCCAATATACAAAAATGTTTTGCTTTTGTCTTTCTTTTGTTGAATTCTATAATTCTAAATTTGAAACAGCTTTTTGTATAAAACGCTTTTGAAAATTGATGTACATGGAACAGGAAGTTTATAGGAAGCTCATTGTTGCATCGGATTGAAGGGCCAACATACAATTAGACACCATTTGTGAATGAAAGTATATGCACATGCCAGATACATTGACATTGAATTTAAATTTTCTGTGTATTCTGCAACGGGGTGCTTTATCAAGTTCTCTTGGAGTGCCCAGCAATTGTCAGAGTCTGTGTGTATGTGTGTACATTTAGGAAAAACATGTTCCATTCAAAATCCTTTTTGATGTTTGTTGTCAAAATTTAATTCATAGCTTAACATTAGGGGAAGGCTGCATTAACTTGCATGGTACCTGAAACCCGAGTCCTTGCCTGACCAACTCGGGTGACAAACAGAAGACTTTTAATCCCCAAGGTGTGAATGTTCCATTGTTATGTTTATCTAACCCAGCTGGTGCCATTGTAGTGCCATTGTAGGAAAGGCAGGTCTGTGAAATTGATCCTCTAGGGAAGTAGGGTATTCCTAAGTTAATGGAGCTTTCCCGTAATGAGATGGGTCTGTTATTGTTCTGTTATTGTTCCTTTCAAAGTAGTTGGTGTGGTCACAGAATAGCCATAGCCTTATTGATGATGTTTATTGCTTGAGCATTGCATTCTGGTTAAAACCCTCTTGCACTGAATTTTGAACCTGTGTTCCATTAAAATAGTGCATAATCGTTCCTAATTATCTTTTTTTTAAATTCTTTAGTCATCAAAAGATCTACTGATAGCAGGCAAACAGGCTATCATTACAAGAAGCTCCATTTCATGACATCTGTACATGAATAAAACAACATGAGAGTTACTCAAATGCCATTAAGTCTTATTTCAATCGCAAATAAAATTTGCACAAAGCACATTTAATTTTCTTTTCTAATAACAGGAAAGAACATTATCTTCTGTGCCTGCAATTTGTTCTTTGTACCTGTAAGTTTTTGTTTCATTACTGTCACATTTTGCCTTTTCTTTCTTGATTATTTTGGGATATGACATTTTTATTCATACTTAGCAGTACCAGCCAGCAAACATGAGTGCCATTCAATGGCCAAACCACAGAACTTGATTGTCATTCAATGGCCAACACATGCACAGTAGCAGCCTCTTCTGTTTGTGGCCAAAATCAGCAATTAAAATCATCTCTAAAGCACTAGTTAAGGATATCTGCAGATAAGTGCCATGAAATCAGCGCAGAATTGTCATCAACAAGCCATAAAGACAGTTCAGTTACACTGTAATATGAGTCTTTAAGTAGCTCACCAATACCTTGGTACATAAACTTAAAATCCTTCTATGTCGTTAAAATGTACAAGCTGATAGTAAAGTGCATTCAAATGAAACAGAAAATGTTGATATATCCTCCATGACATCAACCTTTAAATGTCATTCAAATTCTAAACACACAAAAACATTGGAAATCTATTCTTATCAATCTCAGCCCTCTTTCAATTTACTTTCTCCTGAAAACTAATTAGAGTCACAAAGAGTCAACTTCATAAAACTATTTCAGTATTTTCTGGACAACTTCAACCTTGTTGTCATCATAGTCAAATGTAATCTTTAAAAAGTCGTGAAAAATACAGAAAAAATACATTGTATGCCATTAGTCTTTATATGTAATTTTAAATCAGCTGTCATCTGTAGCATATATTGGACATGTGAACCACAAATTAAATCAATAGAAAGAACCTGTGCCAAAATCAATTTTTCAACCGTACATTTGTTGTATTAATGTAGTTTTTTTTAAAAAGTAGTTTCTACAAAGCGATATAGCGAAGACTAAATGACATAAAGGTTCTGGTACATGTTTTGCTTTTTAAATAAATTTTTATCAGGTTGTGGAAGGTTATGATGTTGGCAACAAATAATTACAAATCTGGAAATTGGAAATTTTGAAAGCCTGAAAAAGTAATTTTCCATATGGCAAAGGATTGTCCGCGCCCCACTTGCAAATTCATTGAAAATTGTAAACAGGCTCTGCTGGGAGCATGTGTGTATATAATCTGTGTGCGCATTGGAAAGCAGTAATCAGATGAAAGCTGCTTGTATGGAAAGTCTAAGACGAAATAAAGGATTAGCAGTTTCATTTCCATGGAAATCACACTGATGTACGGAGATTGAATTTATCTGTTGTGAAGAGGTGCTGTGATAAGCAATGAAAATTCATGAATGGAAGGAACATCTTTTGAATTCAAAGCGGGTTACTGATGGAGCAGCTAGTGCATTGACTGTCTTGCATTAATACACTTGGCCTAGTGTAAAAACTACTGCAATTGTGAAGGGCACATAACAGTTGCTACATGTAGGTGAAGGCTTCTAGAATTTACACTCCACTCATTTAGCCTTATGAGATTTCTCTTAAAAAGAGAAAATCAACTCTTACATTTAAGTGGCCAATTTTATAATAGGCTCATTTTTCTGACCGATTTATCAAATAAGGAAGAAAAGGAAAGGAGTTTGAGCAGTCAGAAACATCTTTGTATTTCAGATATTATTAAGGTTAATGTTTGAGATTTTGAAGCAGATATACTAAATACAGTAACAAGTTTGTTCTTTATAACCCTCAATCTGATTTGTTGTTTTTTTCAAAAAAATAAATTAAATTTAGAGAAAATTATAAAGACTAACGCTGAACTACACCTATTTTAAGACTAATTTGAAATAAAACAGAAACAAGACTAGTATTTTTTACTTTACTTAATCATTATTGAATATTTTGCAGGGTAATTCACACCATAAATGTCAGACTACCTTCAATAGATGAATATATAATAACATGGATTGCTGGTTGCATTGCTGTAGAAGTTTGGAAATATCTGACTACTCTCTTAAACCTTAAATTCTTAGTCTGAGTCACAGTTTGTAACCATATGGTCACATTTATCCCAATCATTTTGAGCTAATGAGTGACACTCTCTGTACTGAGCACCAGTACTGATCACTTGAATCATGAAGTCCAAACTATGCATGTCTTGACTGTAGAAAAACAAGATAAAAACCCACAGTATATCTCTAGCTGATTCCAACAATTATGAAAAAATTCTCAATTTTATGCGACAATGTGATGATACGTAAGCGTTTTGGGAAAAAAAAATATGTATTTGACTGTCTATGGTAAATTTGTACTGTATCCCCATAGCCTCTGAACATGTACTTGTTTCCTCAAACCGTTACCTAAATCAAGGAGTACCGGTATATCATATTGTGTAACTTCCTCTGAAGAAGGAGACACATAGGCGTCACAAGACGCAATGATACTAGAGTTTGTTTGATTGCTTCCAATCACAAGGGAGTTTTACCGCCATGAAAGTTGTGGTGCAATATACCACTGTTAAAACTATTAATGCAAACAAATCATATCAAATGTTGTGCATGTACAATGTGAGGGTTTTTTCACCATTGAAAGTTAAACCTGTATCAAATATATGAAATGAAGTTTTCTGTTATAAAATAATCTCCTTTCAATTAATCCATTCTCATACAGTGATTTTTAAAAAGTGCATATCAGTAATCTGCTGACAAGCAATGCCTTTTTACTTTTGTCTTTTCTAAGAATTTAACTTTCTCATCCTACAGCTGGTTGATTCAGGTCCATGTCAAATTTAAAAACAAGTTTGCTCAGAGGAGTTACTGTTAAACATTTAGCTCCTTCAATAGGTAGACAAAGAGTTCAAAAAATGAAGGGTAGAATGTATGCATGGTTTTAAAAAGTACTGTGCAGTTTAACCTTTCACCACCTCCCCGCATTTCCCTGTCTAGAGGTCCAACTTTACCATAGAAAACGATGGGATTGGTTCAAACCACAGTGGTGAAAGGGTTAAAGCTAAGGGGAATACAATGTAGCTGAAATGCAAAAGGTTGATTATTACCTGAAAGCTGCTCATTTTAAACAAGGCTGTTTTTTGCAGGGTGAATGAAAGGATTACTATAGCCCATCATTCTCATCATTCATCATTTCATTTTCGATTATTTCCAGGACCTATGATGAGTAAAGTGTTGCAAAAGGGGGTGGATTTTGATCTGAAAAATTTAACATTCATGAAGACAACCCAAGTCACATTATTTGGTATTCCCAACTGTCGGGTGACCAGGTGTGGATATACTGGTGAAGATGGAGTTGAGGTATGTATGCCATAGAGGGCAGTGTTCTGTTATCCAAACAATTGCATTTGAGGTATGTATGCCATAGAGGGCAGTGTTCTGTTTTGCACACAATATCTTTTGACTGTTAAATTGTTCTACTTTATCGAATATTAGTAAAACAGTTCATTCAATTGGTATTGCCTTCAGAGCATTGATGTTTCAACTAGTGTTCTGTTCCATATTCTACCGGAACCTGTTTGCAAATCAAGCTCTCAGCCAGGACCCCATGAGCTAGGAATTGTATTTTCTATTCCTCAGTTAGGATGGATCAGTGAATCTGTGTTTCATCTGGGCCATGGGATTGTGGGATTCCTACTTTTTGGAAAGGCATGCTAAGGGTAACAGTTCCCTTTACTGTAGCATCCTGGTTGAAACACTTGTAAATGTGGGTTTAATTGTCTAAAATGTAAACAAGACTACCAAAACTAGATTCAATGAGTTTAGATTTGCTGGTGCTATGACACTGGTGTGCTCAAAGACTTCCAAACCAAACACAGTTATTGAAGTTATCCAGAATGTATGAATAATGAGGACACTGTCAAAATGTATCAGCTTTATTCAGATAATTACTCTTGTGGATTTGTTGTAAATCTCTGATTATTGAGTACAATTAACGGAAGATTACAACCCACGTAAATAGTTCAATGTTACATGTATCTTGATAAAGGTTAATTCTTACAAAGCAAATGGTAAAAACTCCTGTGTTTGAAGTCTATCTTTCAGTAACATCTGTCAAAACGAGCCTAAAGATTCAACACTGACATTGAAAAGCACATCACACAACTGACTGAGTAATGTTAAGTCAGTTATTTTGATAATCAGAAAGAACTGAACACTTTTATCAAAATTTACATCTATTTGTCAGTGATGGATATTTTGTAAACTTAATTTTGTAATTTTTTTTGTCTTTTCATAATGTAAAGATTTCGGTACCAATCGATCATGTTCGTCAGCTAGTGGATGCACTACTCAGTTCAGAAGAAGCATCTGTAAAACTTGCCGGACTTGGTGCCCGCGATAGTCTGCGTCTTGAAGCTGGTCTCTGCCTCTATGGTAATGACATTGAAGAAGATACAACCCCAATAGAAGCCACCTTGGCATGGACAATAGGTAAGAAAGCTCTTTTGTGGTTTTATTTGAGTTCAAAGGTTGAGAATTCAGTGATTGTACATGCATAGTATGTTCAGAACGAGAAACCTAGAGCAAGTATCAGTGTAGAATTCTTCTAGATTTTAGGCTTTGAAATAATCAGCATGGAAATTCAGATTCAGTGCGGAATATTCTGTTCATAGAGTAATGGTATGATTGTCTTGAGAGAGAGTACAGTAAAATATGTAAAATTCCAAGTACCCTACAACTTCCATATCTGAGTAAATATACATAAATAATTTATTAATACAAACGAACTAAGAGTATCTTCAGCAAATCATGCATATTTTATGCGACATTGTACACTTTCAATAAACCAAGGAGACTGAAGTGCAGTGTTTTTCAATATTCTTGTTGAACATAAAACAGGAACTATGCATGTACATCAACACAGGGGGACCCATGAGCCACAGGTGACCATAGCTTAGTTCCCATGATAAGCCTGTCAATGACGTTTCATGTCATCATCAACAAAAGTAAAACAAAATTTGGTAAAAAATCAGAAATCATGGTAGATTATATTCACCCAGCACCAAAGTTTGCAATGAGGAGCAAAGAGGAGTCAAGTGCCTTTACTCCAAGGCACAATACTGTTCTTTGAGTCTCATACCCATAGTCCTCCATTAGCGAGTCATGCTACTCTGACTTGAACTTATCTTCCGTCACTCATGAATCAGGTACCCAACCCATTGAGCAATCATATAAATTCATCTGGATAGACTTTTGTGACATTTGCATGTGTATGCAATTGCATATTGTTCCATATACTGGTACAGCTCAGCTATCGTGTGGAAATCACACAAACTACAAACCAGAAAGGCAAGCCACAGAAATAGACTCCATGGTTTAAAAATTGACCTGATGCATTTTTGCATCATTCTTGCAATTGACAGCAAAAAGGAGAAGACAAGAAGCTAATTTTCCAGGAGCTGATATCATTCTCCAGCAGTTGAAAGACAAACCAAAGAGGAAGAGAATTGGAATATTATCAAGTGGACCACCTGCTAGAGGTGAGTACTGTAACGTCACTTTGGCTATCTGTATCTACTTCTACACGACTTCAAAAATATACTGATAGTGTCATTGTCTTTTTGTAACATCTTCTACACATGTGATTACCAGCCATCAAATTTGATGGTGCAATTATGTGCAGATCGTTATAAATCCACTAAAAAGTGATAATTTTTTTTGAGAACTTTGCACTTGAAAGCCCATTTAATTGCAAGTTTTGGAGACTTACAAGTAGCATGTGACACTTGTAATCTTGTAATCTGAGTTAGGGAGTTTGAATGCATTTGACAATAAGTTAGGGAGTCTGCATTTGAAAGTGTTGAGTTTATGCAGTGTATGGTGCATGTCTTTTTTTTTTTTTTGGACTCCTAGAATAGTATCATTCAAAGAACAACAAACCTATGGAGCACTTCTGCACAAAACCGGTAATGGTCATGAAAAATCAGATGCTGAGGAATGTGGCCAGAAACCTCTCTTTTTTGTTTTTAGTGTGACTGTATTCATATTTCTGCTTCTTGTAATATAACTGTCACATCAAAGCTGTCAAGGTGTACCACATGATCAAAAAGTGTCCTACTAGATTGTATCTATATGTACTCAAATAGCACAGCTGTTTCCAAGCAAGGCTTGCGCTGTGAACATTATTCATGTGTGCAAAATCCTTCAGTCTTATAACCTGTTTATCCCCATTTTCCTGTAATCAGATCAACAATCACCATTGAGAACAATGGATTTGGGCTAAACCATAGCAGTGAAAGGGTTAAATGGTTTGATTTTGTTCACACGCAGCTGGTACAGCTATTCTCAATGAAGACGGTGAAAAGATCGGACAGCTGACCAGCGGTTGTCCGTCGCCAACGTTGAAGAAGAACGTTGCCATGGGATACATCGAAACTGCCTATTCAAAGAGAGGTACAGATGTCAAACTGGAAGTCAGGAAGAAACATGTACCGGGTCAAGTCAGCAAAATGCCATTTGTGCCCACAAACTATTACACTGGAAAATAACATCCCCAATGAAATGGAACTTGTTTCTTCAAATGATGCTCTTCATACAGTGGTTTCTTGTTCATATACACAATATCATGATCAGCAAGTGTAAAGCTAGCTATAAGAGATGACTATTTTCAGAACCAATTTACTATTCTTGTCAAGTAAAGAAATTTGGATTTGGTGTTCTAGATAATGTTACAAATATGGCACAAAAAAGGTAAAAAACTGTGACTTTTCAAGGATAAAATACTTTGCCCTCAGTGCAGATTATGGTGTATTCATTCATTCCAAAGGCTAAGGTTGTCAAATTTTTAGATTTTGAATAGTTGACTAAAGGTCACCAACTTTTCAAAACTTGAAGGTGACAATCAGAAAACATGTTTTGGTTTCAACAAAAAAATGTAAATATGGCTAAAGATCTTGGTGATTAAAATTATTTGTGGCATTCTGAAGATAGTGACTGTACCATAGACTTATATCTTGGTGAGAGAAAGTCTGAAGCATGGATGATAGCAATAACACATCATTTGCAATAGGAATCGTTTGTATGTCTTAGCATTTATATATCCAACAAATCCATTAAAGTATACAAAAATTGAAATTTGTGTTCATGTAAAAAAAAAGGCAAAATGAGAAACGTCTAAGGAATGTCAATGTCGTATGTTCAACAAAATCAAAGCAATATGGAGTAGTTGCTAAGCAACAGCTACCATGTGATGAATGACATAAATGCAGGATATGTCCTCTTTGCTGATTGGGTAATGTGTTCTGAATAGTGTTCCAAAGAATGACAAGTCAGATGGGAATGAGCTTGCATTTTGCATCAACAGAATTGTATTTCTACAGTAGACCTTTTCCAGTTATCCCACAATGCATTGCTGATTTTGTTAGGCACAATAGATTGTTATACAACTGACACAAATCTGCAATGCTGAAAAATGCCTCTTGTAATTTGTATTCATCAACGATGAAAATGTAGGTCAGGATTTAACTTGCCACAGTGTTCTATGAGTAACTTACCCTACGGCTAAAAAGTCCTATGAATAACGTATACTTTGTGTACACTAGTATGCACTGTGTCATGGAACTGGTAAAAGAACTACTGTTGACAGTAACGACAGTTCAGCAGAATGCCATGACAAACATAAATTGACCTTTCTGAACAAAGGGTGCTTGATGAAACTTTCAAAATTTAAATCACCTATGAACAAGTTAAGTTCACATTTTTCACTCTAAAGAGCAGTATCAGGGCACATTATCTTGCTATTTTTGTCACATTTAGTCAGATAAAATCTGACCAACTGCAGTCATCCAATGTACTCTGTAATCATAAACAGTTTGTTACTAAATAAAACTTATGTTTTCAACAAACCTCAATGCAGGACATGTGAAAGTACATCTTGTTAGGTAAATACACTACAGATTGTTATATATTTTGATATGTAAATATTGCAGACTTGGTAAAATATCTTCACTCAAATGCAGCTTTCATTCGCTTACAAGACTTGATTCACTTGTTTCCCTAGTGAGTAGAAACCTCTAGTGAGTAGAAACATGCCAAATCCAGAGAAAGGTGATCGGCTATAAAACAGAACACCCCAAGCAATTCTGTTGTGGATAGTCTGGTGCATAGACGCATCTCTCATTGCCATACACCCAAAAGTAATAATGTTTCTCCTTCCATTGATATATGCACTGTGTCACTGGCACTGCATGCAGTCCATGGCGCTATTTAAAAAATAAACAAAAAAAGTTGAATCAGTCCTACAGAAATCAGAATCTCATCTGCAACACACTGTTCTATACCGTGAACCATGATTTTGTTTTCTGAAAATACTATCAACTGTGGTATGTCTATCACTATGCAGCTGAACATTCCTAATCTACAAAATTTCCAGTCATTAACTTGTTTTGACTGATGTTGTTCAGTTAGATACCATATAGAGCATATCCATAGTCCATTTAGGTATGTCCAGTGACACATCCAGTGTACACAACTGGTATGGATATTAAGGTAATATGTGCCTCGAAAGTGACAGACTTAAACTTTTGCTCAAACTTTCCTCAATGAAACTTTTCACAATTCTCTTACCAAAGCAAGAATATAAATCTGGGATCACCGTGCAAAATTTGGTACACTGGAGAGACAAATTACCTAAGATTTCCCGATATTTGAAATTTACAATGGCCGCTATCCCTGTGTTAACCCTATGGGGAAAAATTAAATTTTCGATTTTTGAAAAACTAAGCCGCTAAATTTTTTCTTTCGCCAAGAGCTTTAAAATGAACCGCACAAGTGGTGGATCAGGAGAGAATTGACAAAATTTGAAAGCCTGAATTTTTTTTCCAAGAGGAAATCTTAATTACACTGCATATGTGTGTATAGAAGAGGTTTTAGACCTCTAGCAAAGACATGGGCTCGTACCTGTTGAAGTTTTTTTATGCCAGAGTAAGCTTGACGATGTTCGTCGACCAGTCTAGCTGATTGATATACAATCTCTTGGACTGGGTAGTTGGACACAGGTTCTATACTGACTGCAGTCTGCTCAAACACCTTAGCACCACTAACATCTCGCAGCAATTCTTTTGGGACACCAGTCTTTTCGATGATGTGATCACTTTTGTGATTTATGCTGCAAAACACAGAGTCTGTTAGTGATCCTTGGTTGAGAGAGAAAAATGTCCGCGGGATAACTAGCTTCTTAAACATGGAAGCATGACCCTTGACTTATCAAAAGATACAATAGAAGTTGAATTTTAGGTTGCAAATTATGAATCTGAGGGTATAATTCAAAGTCTTAAACTAGGACAAGAATTTTGTTTTAAGACTATGACTATTTCTACATTAATAATTTGTAGATACAGTGAATATACACATATATATATATATATATATATATATATATATATATATATTATATATATATATATATATATATATTTTATTGTTTGTTTATGTGTAGACAATGAAACTGCCTAAGTGTAACTCCTAGAATAACCAGGGAAATGTTTGCCTATTTATCTATGATATGAATAACAATAATCTTCCACTCTCTGGTCAATAGTTCAAGAAGTTAATCCAAGTGTTTCCTGATGATGTTCCGACTTCTGTTAAATATGATGTCTGACATTGTGACACGAGTACTTACAAGTTCACTGTCAGCATTAAGAAGTGTTTCAAATTACGTTGACCTCTGCATGTCCTGCAAGTGATACGCCCGTCACCACCACATGTATCACACCTACAGATAAAACATTCGTATGCTGATTTGAATCTTTCAGAGAGAAGGAGATTGCAATCTCGTGTATGGTTATGTTTCTAAACTTTGATAGCCATTCAATACATCACATGGCAAATCCGTGCATTGAAATAACCACCGATTGTCATGGCATGGCTGATGTGAAGATGGTGTAAAAAGTTAGTCTCTTACACTGTACGTGTGCTACAGCTGATAACCTGCCATAGCTACAGTAACTTTGGTTCGGATTGTTTTTCCTAAAACCATGATATCTTCATAAAATACACTGTGAAAGTCGTCAAACAGGTATGTTCTTGAAATTGTTGGTCTTACCACGAACTCCGTTTCAAACTATTAAATATGAGTGGAATGATGTGTGTTTTTATTGAGTAATTGATTAGATAAAGCCGTGGAAACAGCTGATTATTCCAAGACAAACCGGAAATACTCTTCAAAATTCTAAAACTAATTGTCGTGACGTCTGACCCTAATTCTCTGAAATTGCTCAAACCATTTTAAGATTAGTTAACGGAACTGTTTATTCTCTTACTTTCCTTTTGTTTCTTCAGTAATAAATGTATTCATATGAGAAAGCGACCAACCTTCGTTTACCTACTCCCATGCACTGAGAACAACTTTCCTGCACTCGCTGTCCTTCAGGGTTGGTTCGTGACACACGACCACTGCCGCTACACGATGAGCATGGCACACGGCCGTCGCCATGACAACGATGGCATTTATTGAAGCCCATGCCGTTGCAATCATGACAAGGCTGGAACAAAATATAATACATTCCATTTGTCCGTTATCGTTCTGTTTCATCAGCAGATACGACTTCTGCAGCTGACGACTTTTCCGGCTGAATTTATACGTGTTAGAAACAGTTTTTTTTTGTATATTCACAAGTTTGTACGGTGAGCTAAAAACGTCAGCCATACTGTATGTATCCATGTCTTTCTATAACTGGTTACCAAACATTATGTGTCATTGCAAGATACAGTATGTCCGTCCTATTCAAGACTTTTTGTGAAAGAAGTACATGGATCACGTAGTAGTAATAACCTTTAAGTGACAAGTTTAACTGGAGAAATACTGACAAAAGTATCACTCCTTCTAAATACCTCCAGAATAATTGGATATAACTGAACAGTTTTAGAGTGATTCAGTATTTCAGATCTAAACTCTTCAGCAGTTTGAGATTTGATGAAATCGCGCGCAAGGCCTTTTCAAACAGCGACATGGGATATATACCGTAGAATTGATATTGTTTTCTTTTGTGTAAAAGGCCTCTTATAGTCCGTGGGCTGGAGGGGCCCACCGTGCACCCCCCCCCCCCACATCCCTACTACTTGGGTATTTTTTTGTTCTTTAGGACCTGCTGAACAAGAAAAAAGATGTTAACATTGGATATTTTGGGATGCACTACCTATCTCGGCTGGTTTTTGATTTGCATGTACCGCAAAAAATGGCGAAAAATGGGTAGGGGTAGGGGTACTATATCCTCCCCTACATTGAGTAAACTAGCATGAAATAACACAAACCATACATTTTGGAAAGCTGAGATTCTGCTCTTTATGAGAAACACCAACTTTAGCAAAATTAATTTGTGTACATAGAATAGGACGACTTTAAAATGAATGTTTTTGACAATTTTGAATTTTTTTACCCAAAATACCATGTAACAATTGTGATTTACTTGTTATTAAGCAAAATTTTGACAGCTTTTTGTGTTTGAATTATTTATTCCCACATATTAAACAAGAAAAAAAGTGTTAACATTAGATATTTAACTATACACTACTTCTCTGAGTCAATTTTGAATTGCGTGTATCTGTATGGGGTGTGCAAAAGCTAGGGGTAGGGGTACAACATTCTTTCCTTGATGAAGTAAAATGGCTTGAAATGCCATATACCTTATAGTTTTAGAAAGCTTAGATACTGGTCTTTCTAAAATGCATAAAGTTTTAGTAAAAAAATATGACGTCATAGAATTGGATAACTTTAAATCGATTTTTCTGGTAATTCAGTATTTTTAACCGGAAGAAAATACGATAACTATTGTTTCTCCTTATGAAGAACAAATCAAACACATTTATGGATGTTATTTACTAATTGCAATGTGCTGAGAAGAAAATAAATATCAAAATTGGGTATTTACCATGCATTATTGTCTCTAGTCACTAAAATAGCAAGTTTTGCTACATTGTTATATCGTGAATGGGCATTTTATTGTTATGCAATGAACTAATGTACAGCCTTAAAAAGAAGACTCGAAAACGTGCACACATAGTCATATTGCCATTTTCTCCTTCAAGTAAAAAGATTATTGACGACTGTCTATTGTTATAATTTAATTTTTAAATATTTTTCTATAAAATAATTTTGTTAAGGCGTATTTGGAAAATTGTCTATGCCTCCTAGCCTTACTTTATATACAGCAAGCATTACTAACAATCTATTAGGCCGAGGCTAGAGGGGGCGTCTACGTGCACCTCCCCCCTCACCCCACAGGATAACAAACCTGTAACTTTCAGAAGCCTTGGGATCCCTAGAATACGAAATGGGATTTTAACAGACAAAATATAGGGACTCAATAGCTGTTACGGTCATGTTTTGAAGGGTACCACAAAATCACGATTTTGTGACCCACGTGGATTTTTGTCAAACCTGTCTTCTTGTACGTAATCTGCTGAGCTTACTGTTTAACATGACCTAGGTTATGGGGTATCATTAGAAAGATGATTTATTCTTCTTGAAAATGGTATATAGCAATATGCAATATCTTCTATAGTTTAAATGAAATAGGGCCATAATTTACCCCATACCCCAAAGTTTTATGTCACAAATTGCTGTCAAAACTAATCTAAATTCCACCAATTACTTACCTGTACATAATACAGAAGGCAATACTGTGTATTAACTTTGTGTTATTTGCTACAGGTACAAGTAGAAACTTGGAATAAACTTTTAACAGAAAAAATATTGGGATCCTGTAGCTGTAACAGTCATATTTTGAAGGGTACCGAAAAATAACAGTATTACTGACTCGCATTAGTTTTTGTTAAACCTGTCTTCTTGTAAGTCTTATGCTGAGCTTATTTTGAAAATAACGAGACCAATGGGGTACCATTAGTAAGTTAATTTACTCTTCTTTAAAATGATATGTTGCAATATGCAATATCTTCTATAGTTTTCATGAAATAAGATCAAAACTTACCCCATACTCCAACGTTTTATGTCGAAATTACCATCAAAACTAATCTCAAATTCTACCAATTATTTTCATAGACACATTACAAAAGGCAATTCTTTGTATAAAATATATTTTATTTGGTACAGGGACATGTCAAAAATATGAGTTAGACTTTTAAGAGACAAAATATTGGTATTGAATGACTGTTACTGGCATGTTTTAAAGGGTACTGTGAAGTCAGAGTATTACCGACTCGCATATGTTTTTGTTAAATGTGTCGTCTTGTAAGTTTTCTGCTGAGCTTACTTTTTACCATAGCCTAGATTATGGGCTGCCATTGGAAAGACAATTTATTTGGCTTTAAAATGACATATTGTAATATACAATATCTTCTATAGTTTTTATGAAATAGGACCAAACCTTACCCCATACCCCAAAGTTTTATGTTGTATATTACTGTCAAAACTAGCATTTAATTTCGATAAATTCTATAAAAAAGACAAACTTTGTATGAAACCTTTTTTATTTGTTACAGAGACATTTCCAACTATGAAAGATACCATTAACAGGATAATTATTGTGATTTAATAGCTGTTAGCATCATAGTTTGAAGGATAGCAGGATACATGTATATGTTGCTGAAACCCGTGAAATTTTATTAAACAAGTTTCCAAGACATTTATCTGCCAACCTTTATTTTATCCGTAACGCAGATTGTAGGGTATCATTATAAAGCTTTTATCACTTTTTACCCCATACCCCAGAGTTTTATGTTGTATATTACTGTCAAAACTAGCATTTAATTTCGATAAATCTATAAAAAAAAAGACAAACTTTGTATGAAACCTTTTTATTTGTTACAGAGACATTTCCAACTATGAAAGATACCATTAACAGGATAATTATTGTGATTTAATAGCTGTTAGCATCATAGTTTGAAGGATAGCAGGATACATGTATATGTTGCTGAAACCCGTGAAATTTTATTAAACAAGTTTCCAAGACATTTATCAGCCAACCTTTATTTTATCCGTAACGCAGATTGTAGGGTATCATTATAAAGCTTTTATCACTTTTTATTTTAGCATATGATAAAGTGCATTATCATCTGAAGTTGTAATGAAATGGCAAAAAACTTTCCCCATCCCTTACTTTTATTTGCAAACTACATCTGTTCGAAAACTTTGCAGTTTGCGAATTTGGGATATGGGGTAAGTCTGGTCCTATTTCATGAAAACTATTAAAGATATTTCATATTACAATATGTCACTTTAAGGCAAAATAAATTTTCTTTCCAATGATGGCCTATAAGATAGGTAAGAGTAAAAAGTAAGCTCAGCAGATGACTTACAAGATGACACATTTAACAAAAACACATACGAGTGGGCAAGACTGAGACTTTACAGTACCCTTCAAAACATGACAGCAACAACAATCATTCCCAATATTTTGTCTGTTAAAAGTCTATCTAATATTTGTAACATGTCTCTGTAGCAAATAAAACAGATTTCATACAAATCATTGCCTTTTGTAGTATGTCTAGGTAAACGTTTGGTAGAATTTGAGATTAGTAGTGATAGTAATTTGCAATATAAACTTAGGGGTGTGGGGTAAGTTTTGGTCTTATTTCCTTAAAACTTAAGAAGATATTGTATATTACAATATGTCATATGAAAGAAGAAAACAATACCTTTCGAACGATACCTCAATAGCCGGGTTATGTTAAAAAATAGGCTCAGCAGATGACTTATAATACGACAGGTTTAACCAAACGTATGCGAGTTGGCAATACTGTGAGTTTGTGGTACCCTTCAAAATATGACTGTTACAGCTACAGCATCACAATATTTTTTCTGTTAAAAGTTCGTTTCAAGTTTCTAACATGAACCTAAAGCAAATATACTAAATTTAATACAAATCATTGCCCTTTATATTATGACCCGGTCAATAGTTGTCAGAATTTGAGATTTGTTTTGACGGTAATTTGGAATATAAAACTTTGGGGTATGGGGTAAGTTGTGGTCCTATTTCATGAAAACTATAAAAGATATTGCATATTGCAATATATTATTTCAAAGAAGAGTAAATTACCTATCGAATGATGCCCAACTTGCTACATTATGTTAAAAAGTAAGCTCAGTAGAAGACTTACAAGAAGACAGGTTGAACAAAAATGTATGCGAGTTGGCAGTACTGTGATTTTGCAGTACCATTCAAAATATGACTGTTACAGCTACAGCATCTGGATATTTTTCTGTTAAAAGTTTATTTCAAGTTTCTAACCTTTACCTGTATCAAATAAAACAAATTTGATATAAAGCATTGCCCTTTGTATAATGTCTAGGAAGATAATTGGTAGAATTTAGGATTAGTTTTGACAGTAATTTGTGACAAAAAACTGTGGGTTATGGGGTAAGGTTTGGTCCTATTTCATAAAACTATAGAAGATATTGTATAGATATTGTATATTACAATATGTCATTTAAAGCCAAATAAATTGTCTTTCCAATGGCAGCCCATAATCTAGGCTATGGTAAAAAGTAAGCTCAGCAGAAAACTTACAAGACGACACATTTAACAAAAACACATGCGAGTCGGTAATACTCTGACTTCACAGTACCCTTCAAAACATGCCAGTAACAGTCATTCAATACCAATATTTTGTCTCTTAAAAGTCTAACTCATATTTTTGACATGTCCCTGTACCAAATAAAATATATTTTATACAAAGAATTGCCTTTTGTAATGTGTCTAGGAAAATAATTGGTAGAATTTGAGATTAGTTTTGATGGTAATTTGCGACATAAAACGTTGGAGTATGGGGTAAGTTTTGATCTTATTTCATGAAAACTATAGAAGATATTGCATATTGCAACATATCATTTTAAAGAAGAGTAAATTAACTTTCTAATGGTACCCATTGGCCTCGTTATTTTCAAAATAAGCTCAGCATAAGACTTACAAGAAGACAGGTTTAACAAAAACTAATGCGAGTCAGTAATACTGTTATTTTTCGGTACCCTTCAAA
Source organism: Ptychodera flava (assembly GCF_041260155.1). Lineage (NCBI taxonomy): Eukaryota > Metazoa > Hemichordata > Enteropneusta > Ptychoderidae > Ptychodera > Ptychodera flava. Next base: position 34,747,956 of record NC_091933.1, read on the forward strand.
ATATGACTGTTACAGCTACAGGATCCCAATATTTTTTCTGTTAAAAGTTTATTCCAAGTTTCTACTTGTACCTGTAGCAAATAACACAAAGTTAATACACAGTATTGCCTTCTGTATTATGTACAGGTAAATAATTGGTGGAATTTAGATTAGTTTTGACAGCAATTTGTGACATAAAACTTTGGGGTATGGGGTAAATTATGGCCCTATTTCATTTAAACTATAGAAGATATTGCATATTGCTATATACCATTTTCAAGAAGAATAAATCACCTTTCTAATGATACCCCATAACCTAGGTCATGTTAAACAGTAAGCTCAGCAGATTACGTACAAGAAGACAGGTTTGACAAAAATCCACGTGGGTCACAAAATCGTGATTTTGTGGTACCCTTCAAAACATGACCGTAACAGCTATTGGGTCCCTATATTTTGTCTGTTAAAATCCCATTTCTTATTCTAGGGATCCCAAGGCTTCTGAAAATTACAGGTTTGTTATCCTGTGGGGTGAGGGGGGTGAGGTGCACGTAGACGCCCCCTCTAGCCTCGGCCTAATAGATTATTAGTAATGCTTGCTGTATATAAAGTAAGACAGGGAGGCATAGACAATTTTTCCAAATACGCCTTAACAAAATTATTTATAGAAAAATATTTAAAAATTAAATTATAACAATAGACAGTCGTCAATAATCTATTTACTTGAAGGAGAAAATGGCAATATGACTATGTGTGCACGTTTTCGAGTCTTCTTTTTAAGGCTGTGCATTAGTTCATTGCATAACAATAAAATGCCAATTCACGATATACCAATGTAGCAAAACTTGCTATTTTAGTGACTAGGGACAATAATGCATGGTAAATACCAAATTTTGATATTTATTTTCTTCTTCAGCACATTGCAATTAGTAAATAACATCCATAAATGTGTTTGATTTGCTTCATAAGGAGGAAACAATAGTTATCGTATTTTCTTCCGGTTAAAAATACTGAATTACCAGAAAAAAATCGATTTAAAGTTATCCAATTCTATGACGTCATATTTTTTCACTAAAACTTTATGCATTTTAAAAAGACCAGTATCTAAGCTTTCTAAAACTATAAGGTATATGGCATTTCAAGCCAGTTTACTTCATCAAGGAAAGAATGTTGTACCCCTACCCCTAGCTTTTGCACACCCCATACAGATACACGCAATTCAAAATTGACTCAAGAGAAGTAGTGTATAGTTAAATATCTAATGTTAACACTTTTTTTCTTGTTTAATATGTGGGAATAAATAATTCAAACACAAAAAGCTGTCAAAATTTTGCTTAATAACAAGTAAATCACAATTGTTACATGGTATTTTGGGTAAAAAAATTCAAAATTGTCAAAAAAATTCATTTTAAAGTCGTCCTATTCTATGTACACAAATTAATTTTGCTAAAGTTGGTGTTTCTCATAAAGAGCAGAATCTCAGCTTTCCAAAATGTATGGTTTGTGTTATTTCATGCTAGTTTACTCAATGTAGGGGAGGATATAGTACCCCCTACCCCTACCCATTTTTCGCCATTTTTTGCGGTACATGCAAATCAAAAACCAGCCCAGATAGGTAGTGCATCCCAAAATATCCAATGTTAACATCTTTTTTCTTGTTCAGCAGGTCCTAAAGAACAAAAAAATACCCAAGAAGTAGGGATGTGGGGGGGGGGTGCACGGTGGGCCCCTCCAGCCCACGGACTATTAGCAGAATGAAATAAGTACTGTTTGTTTTTAACTACACATTTTGATGTATTTTTCAGGAAATATTTACCGATACGGATGCTGTATGCGGCACCTCAATGTTCCTGGCTTCGCTATAAAAGAGAGCTCTTGGAGAACATGGTATCTCCCACTTTGATGGCGGTGTACCGTTCGTTGGTCCGTCTACAGGGTCATAGCCGTTGTATGGTTCCCAGGTCATGCCTGTGGACCTAGATTCTGTGTAAGTCTCCAGTATGTACTGATAATGGAAGGAACATAGGGCGTTTCATTGCAATATACAACTAAATTTAAAAACGGATGTCTTCACGTCATCCAGTTTATATACCATACCATCTTGTCAGTATCAGAAATATTCATGATCTGATCGTCAACTTCTAAAAACGATATTCGTAGATTTTTAATTAATATATATAAAGAATATAGAATTTACCGATATAATTAAATTCATTTTATAATAAATCCAATAGAGTTACTAAAAGAAGATTGTGACGGGGATATGGTTCAAACAAGCGATTCAGTTCAGCGCAAACGAAAGAATAATCCAGAGTGAGGCTAAGTGATGTTGAGCCATAAACTTTGAATTTTCTGTCAACGTTAAGAGTTTCTTTCGTTTCTACAATTGTCAAAAATAGCTTTTCCTATGAAAATCGGTGTCTTCTTTCAGTTCTACTATATCCCTCACATAAACTTAGTTAAAAAGACGAGCCGTTTTTTGCTAGGACAGTTATAAATTGTAACCAATATACTAATTCGATGTAAACATTTCCCAACGAGGTTCGACCTGAAATTATTAAATCTATATTCTTATTGGTTGTGCTAATTTGAATAGTAATATTCAAATGCTGTACTCACGTGTAAGGCACTAGAGGGCGAGATACTCTCGATAGTCATTTTCTTGGCAGCCTGGGAACCATAGCAACAAAACTGATCGACATATTGGATCAGAGCATCACGTGCTTCATCCTCTGTGATATTGGCGGCCCTGTATGACGTAAGCAGTGACGAAATGATGTCAATGATTCAATAGATTTAAATTACTCCATGAACAAACCTTTTGATAATATACTTCAGAGCCGTGATGCCACAGAGACAGAAATTGATCCCCTCTATCCCCGGGGGAGTGGTTACTCCCAATATTTTCATACTAGGTGTGCCGCCTAAGTTGAAAATATCTACTCTTGGATATTCCAGAACTTTGACCCATTTTTAGGTATTTTTTGACAAATTCAGAGAGGGAAATTTTTAACGTAATTCTACTGCAAGTGTTACATCTTGTTTTCATGAAGTATCAGGACATTCCCTTGTTACTGACCCATACTTAGAGGTTTTATTCCTTGATGGAAAATGGCCATTGTTTTGGGATTTCTTCATGAAAAAGAGACCCATTCAAGCGGTACGAACCCGTTCAATGGGAGTACCCCGGGCCCAGACTTATACAACTTTCGTTAAATATGTGACTTGTGCAAAAATGTGTTTTCATTCAAAACATGCATGACAACAAATTTTCGAATGGCGGTAGAGTATTCTTTTACGAAAAGTGCATCAATGAGTATTATTTCAGAATGCATATCAAGAGATGCTCTGTCATTATTAAGTGAAAATATTAATGCACCCCGGATTTGCACTACACCGACGAAGAACAGTGATTTGCTGTTGCTGTACTTACGAGGTATGCACTTCAACACCAGCTCGTGCTGCCGCCTGGGGGCGCTGATGTGCAGGTGCAAGAGATGTCGGCCCTATAACAAAATTGCAATTACATGTATCATCATTTAATACGTACTCAGAGAAACTTGTCTTTTCGACTTTTGATGACAATCCGTTTCATTTTATGTATTCAAAAATATGTCCGATACAAAGTGAAAAAACTAGTCGTCGGAACTGCGCCTGTGCGAGTTTCTTGTTTACAAACAATGTATTTCGTGCACGATATCTAGATGCACCTCATCATCATACCTGCAGCATTTAAATTATACGCCCGTTCCAATTATTATGATAGACATATTTTGACTTTCATCAATAACCATCGTACATTAGATACAGTGTTTACATTGGTCGTATGGTCCCATACGACCTTTGAGCACAGTTCCGACGACTATACATTGAATTTCTTAAATCTCTTTCCACCCGTCACAATTACAATTGAACATAAAAGGGTATCGAACTGCAGAAACTTTCTGACAAGCATGCGCACTTTTTTTGAAACAAAAAGAGATATGATAGCCCAGTCATAGCAGCTTCGCCTCGAAACGAAACGGTACGCTGATTAGGTTTAGTTTGTAAAAAATGTCCACTAGTCAGTGTTCCACTTTCCTATATATTTTTAACTGATTGAGGAGTCGTCTTCTGTAAAAAAAGTTTGTCTTTGAACAGGAACCCTTAAGCCAAAGAAGAAACCACACACCTGTTCCATACGCAACGTAGCCTGGAATCTGTTCATGTGCGTGCATATCAGTGACCCCAGCATAATCAGGGGTAACCTGGCTTCCATAGTTGAACTGCCCAGACGCCCCTCCATAGGATGGTTGCCATTGTGCCCCCGCGTGAGAAGGCTGTCCTAGATGTGTAAAGTCGAACAATGGTTGATTTGAAATACAAGTAACACAAGCTAATATGCGTGTAGGTCATCCACGTCCAGTGACGTCATGGTTTATTGAACGACGTAAATTTATCAATACAATCACTCATGCCTGTCATGATATTCATGTAATTTATGTACAGATTGAATACTTCACAAATAAACGCCTGCACACATCTTAATCAACGTGGACAAGGTGTACAATACTTGTGTTGACAGAACGTTACAATGTTGTGACATTTCATATGCATTGACCCACTTTCATACATATACGCACAATAAGTCGGATATTCAGAAACACTGAGAATAGCACAACACATTGATATATACGAATGAAGATATTTTTTTTCAAAATAAGGATGAAGGGTACCTCCAAGTGTAAGTGTTTCACAGATGACAGAGACAAATTGTAAGCTACGACATGATCAAATACATTCATGTTCTTACGGTTAATACACTTACCTGTGTACGCCATTTTGTCAGGGAGACTGGCTACACCGGTTGGACGACATTTTTAGCAGCAATTCATGCTGTATAAATTGGCGTTGTGAAAAACTGAACACTAATTACGCTAGATAATTTGAATCCATACAGAACTGGGGACTAGTAGTTCATGCTTCAAGCGGATTCACACGTCTGGTTACTAAGCAACGAACAAACAATCTGTAGATTGTGAAAGACATGCAGACTGGGTCCCTTGACCTTAATTCAATGATCATACAAAGAACACTTTTGAATATGAAACGCCGCTCTGAAGTCGTATGTAGTCTGTAGACGCAACGTCACAGGTCAATATGAATTGACAGTCATAAATATTATGTTTATGTTTGATTTTAATAATAAGTCACAGACGTTGAAGACGTGACTGGATATATCAAAAGTTGAGATAATAGTCTTAAATGGGTAGAACTAATTTTTCATGCTCCTTGCTTCTTTGATTGTGGTAAAACGCTTACAAGGGTGACTCTCACGTCAACGAAGTGTTTGTGTTGTATATGTAGCATTCTTGACGTTCTGTAACGTAGTCACACTGTATCGACAGTACCTTTCAAAAGGCAGGTGTTATATTTCCATCAAATTTATGGCTACGCTTTTCATGTAGATGATTTGTGATCACATTTTTGAAATCTGAGATATCGACCCATTGAATGGGATATATTTTACACAAATCAGACAAATCGCAGCGATCATTATTTTTTAGACCACCATCCTCTGTCCTCGATGACCAACGTTTAAGGTAGTACGTTCTTTGACAGTCGAAGACTTAAAAGTTTGCCCAAACCTTGAAATATTTCAAATTCAAAATGCCCACAAATTTGGAGTTAGGTCTAGGGTGGTAGATAAAAAGAAACATTTCGATTTCGAAAACCAAAGAAGGTAAAACTTTTCTTATTGCCAGAGTTTTAGAATGAACCCCAAAAGTGGTAGATCAGAAAAGAATTATAAAATTTGAGAGTCTATCCCCGAGCCGCGCATTTTAGCTAATATTCTACCTATATAGTAATTGGCTTCCGAAGCATAATTTTAAATTCGCGTCTGAATAAGAAATGTTGACTCCGTTGAGATGCTAACACCGAGCGAACACACAACTGTCACGGGTACCTGATATGATTGTCACTTTATTCAGAAATATAACGTCTCTAGACTTTGCATGAGGATATCTCTGTACATAATATAAAACACTGATATAACTTTTAAAATACAAGCAAGCAAGAAAAACATATACTGTGATATATATATATATATATATATATATATATATATATATATATATATATATATATATATATATATAATATATATATATATACGTATACTTGAGATGTACAGATAGCTCCCAGTGTTGTTCGTAGCGTGGTTGGTAATAGTAGATGAATAAAATTGCACACGTCTACTGATCTGCTTGTATATTTTCTGTTTACTCTGTTGGTAATTTTGATATATATATATATATATATAATATATATATATAATATATATATATATATATATATATATATATTATATATATATATATATATATATAATATAATGTTGTGTATCCGCATATAAAAAACCGAAGACAAAAACACCGGACGATATTTTATTATCGTTTGACTTTATAAACAGTGAAACTTAAAACCTCAAATGTCTTGATTGCAAAATTTCAAAAGGTTCAAAGGTAATTCCAATGACGTTTCGTTCAGGTTCTTTAAAGACACAGCCGGTGACCGATATGGTCGCAACAGGATTACGCTTGGATAAAACTTTTAATAAACTGATGTGCTCTTTTCAGCAGGATTACAAGTTTTCGATGTCTAAAACATAAAAATTATATCCGAAAACTTACAAAAATAACAATTTTCCGCAGAGTTTAATATATCATGTGAACTGATTTTAAAACACAGATTAGAATGGCTGCAAACTTCAGTTTGATACCTCTGTTGTTAAGGTTTCTCTGCAGATCGGAAGTCGCAGTATATTACACATCTCTTTTATTCCATATTCTTCGTGTATTAAATTTTCCATCAACATGTTAGATGCAATATCAAAATATATCAATCCTTTCGCCTTTGTAAATTTGCCAAACAGAGTAGCATGACTTATAATATGGAACATCCACAACAACATTGTTGCGGGTAGTCAGGCGCGTGGACGTCGCGTTCATTGCCGTAGACCCAAAAACGAGTTCTGGTGTCCTTCCATTGGTACATACATTCGGTCACTGGTACTGCTCGTAGTTGTTGTCGCTGTGGAGAGGAGAGATTGGGGATTATGTCATTTCTGTCTGTTGCTGCTGTGGACGATGTGAAATTCCAATTGTGTAAAATCGGTTAAAATGCTGAGGTTATGTTGATTTGTTAATAAAAACATGATGTGACGTGTACTTTCAGAAATGTAGATGATAGAGGAAGACAGTTAAACAAACAAATAAACAACATTACTGACTGACACAGAAGATAAGACGAGAACAGGGAGGCAAGTTGAGGTAGAGAGATGGGCAAATAACTAGTCTTAGATTTGGCCTACCTGTTGG